>NW_027437670.1:0-217696 GCF_965140245.1 Athene noctua
GCTTCCCTGTGGCGGGGAAGTGCAAACGTACACGTTTTCGGCCGAAAACGCGTTTTCCGGCGAAAACGCACACCACGGCTCTTTCTGAGAAAAAGCAAGCACGGAGGACGAGAACCGCTTTTGCCCTGCGTAGCGTTCCGGGCAGCGGGTAGAACCAGGCAGAGAATTCCCGGCTAGCAGCTTCCCTGTGGCGGGGAAGTGCAAACGTACACGTTTTCGGCCGAAAACGCGTTTTCCGGCGAAAACGCACACCACGGCTCTTTCTGAGAAAAAGCAAGCACGGAGGACGAGAACCGCTTTTGCCCTGCGTAGCGTTCCGGGCAGCGGGTAGAACCAGGCAGAGAATTCCCGGCTAGCAGCTTCCCTGTGGCGGGGAAGTGCAAACGTACACGTTTTCGGCCGAAAACGCGTTTTCCGGCGAAAACGCACACCACGGCTCTTTCTGAGAAAAAGCAAGCACGGAGGACGAGAACCGCTTTTGCCCTGCGTAGCGTTCCGGGCAGCGGGTAGAACCAGGCAGAGAATTCCCGGCTAGCAGCTTCCCTGTGGCGGGGAAGTGCAAACGTACACGTTTTCGGCCGAAAACGCGTTTTCCGGCGAAAACGCACACCACGGCTCTTTCTGAGAAAAAGCAAGCACGGAGGACGAGAACCGCTTTTGCACTGCGTAGCGTTCCGGGCAGCGGTAGAACCAGGCAGAGAATTCCCGGCTAGCAGCTTCCCTGTGGCGGGGAAGTGCAAACGTACACGTTTTCGGCCGAAAACGCGTTTTCCGGCGAAAACGCACGCCACGGCTCTTTCTGAGAAAAAGCAAGCACGGAGGACGAGAACCGCTTTTGCCCTGCGTAGCGTTCCGGGCAGCGGGTAGAACCAGGCAGAGAATTCCCGGCTAGCAGCTTCCCTGTGGCGGGGAAGTGCAAACGTACACGTTTTCGGCCGAAAACGCGTTTTCCGGCGAAAACGCACACCACGGCTCTTTCTGAGAAAAAGCAAGCACGGAGGACGAGAACCGCTTTTGCCCTGCGTAGCGTTCCGGGCAGCGGGTAGAACCAGGCAGAGAATTCCCGGCTAGCAGCTTCCCTGTGGCGGGGAAGTGCAAACGTACACGTTTTCGGCCGAAAACGCGTTTGCCGGCGAAAACGCACACCACGGCTCTTTCTGAGATAAAGCAAGCACGGAGGACGAGAACCGCTTTTGCCCTGCGTAGCGTTCCGGGCAGCGGGTAGAACCAGGCAGAGAATTCCCGGCTAGCAGCTTCCCTGTGGAGGGGAAGTGCAAACGTACACGTTTTCGGCCGAAAACGCGTTTTCCGGCGAAAACGCACACCACGGCTCTTTCTGAGAAAAAGCAAGCACGGAGGACGAGAACCGCTTTTGCCCTGCGTAGCGTTCCGGGCAGCGGGTAGAACCAGGCAGAGAATTCCCGGCTAGCAGCTTCCCTGTGGCGGGGAAGTGCAAACGTACACGTTTTCGGCCGAAAACGCGTTTTCCGGCGAAAACGCACACCACGGCTCTTTCTGAGAAAAAGCAAGCACGGAGGACGAGAACCGCTTTTGCCCTGCGTAGCGTTCCGGGCAGCGGGTAGAACCAGGCAGAGAATTCGCGGCTAGCAGCTTCCCTGTGGCGGGGAAGTGCAAACGTACACGTTTTCGGCCGAAAACGCGTTTTCCGGCGAAAACGCACACCACGGCTCTTTCTGAGAAAAAGCAAGCACGGAGGACGAGAACCGCTTTTGCCCTGCGTAGCGTTCCGGGCAGCGGGTAGAACCAGGCAGAGAATTCCCGGCTAGCAGCTTCCCTGTGGCGGGGAAGTGCAAAAGTACACGTTTTCGGCCGAAAACGCGTTTGCCGGCGAAAACGCACACCACGGCTCTTTCTGAGAAAAAGCAAGCACGGAGGACGAGAACCGCTTTTGCCCTGCGTAGCGTTCCGGGCAGCGGGTAGAACCAGGCAGAGAATTCCCGGCTAGCAGCTTCCCTGTGGCGGGGAAGTGCAAACGTACACGTTTTCGGCCGAAAACGCGTTTTCCGGCGAAAACGCACACCACGGCTCTTTCTGAGAAAAAGCAAGCACGGAGGACGAGAACCGCTTTTGCCCTGCGTAGCGTTCCGGGCAGCGGGTAGAACCAGGCAGAGAATACCCGGCTAGCAGCTTCCCTGTGGAGGGGAAGTGCAAACGTACACGTTTTCGGCCGAAAACGCGTTTTCCGGCGAAAACGCACACCACGGCTCTTTCTGAGATAAAGCAAGCACGGAGGACGAGAACCGCTTTTGCCCTGCGTAGCGTTCCGGGCAGCGGGTAGAACCAGGCAGAGAATTCCCGGCTAGCAGCTTCCCTGTGGCGGGGAAGTGCAAACGTACACGTTTTCGGCCGAAAACGCGTTTGCCGGCGAAAACGCACACCACGGCTCTTTCTGAGAAAAAGCAAGCACGGAGGACGAGAACCGCTTTTGCCCTGCGTAGCGTTCCGGGCAGCGGGTAGAACCAGGCAGAGAATTCCCGGCTAGCAGCTTCCCTGTGGCGGGGAAGTGCAAACGTACACGTTTTCGGCCGAAAACGCGTTTTGCGGCGAAAACGCACACCACGGCTCTTTCTGAGAAAAAGCAAGCACGGAGGACGAGAACCGCTTTTGCCCTGCGTAGCGTTCCGGGCAGCGGGTAGAACCAGGCAGAGAATTCCCGGCTAGCAGCTTCCCTGTGGCGGGGAAGTGCAAACGTACACGTTTTCGGCCGAAAACGCGTTTTCCGGCGAAAACGCACACCACGGCTCTTTCTGAGAAAAAGCAAGCACGGAGGACGAGAACCGCTTTTGCCCTGCGTAGCGTTCCGGGCAGCGGGTAGAACCAGGCAGAGAATTCCCGGCTAGCAGCTTCCCTGTGGCGGGGAAGTGCAAACGTACACGTTTTCGGCCGAAAACGCGTTTTCCGGCGAAAACGCACACCACGGCTCTTTCTGAGAAAAAGCAAGCACGGAGGACGAGAACCGCTTTTGCCCTGCGTAGCGTTCCGGGCAGCGGGTAGAACCAGGCAGAGAATTCCCGGCTAGCAGCTTCCCTGTGGCGGGGAAGTGCAAACATACACGTTTTCGGCCGAAAACGCGTTTTCCAGCGAAAACGCACACCACGGCTCTTTCTGAGAAAAAGCAAGCACGGAGGACGAGAACCGCTTTTGCCCTGCGTAGCGTTCCGGGCAGCGGGTAGAACCAGGCAGAGAATTCCCGGCTAGCAGCTTCCCCGTGGCGGGGAAGTGCAAACGTACACGTTTTCGGCCGAAAACGCGTTTGCCGGCGAAAACGCACGCCACGGCTCTTTCTGAGAAAAAGCAAGCCCGGAGGACGAGAACCGCTTTTGCCCTGCGTAGCGTTCCGGGCAGCGGGTAGAACCAGGCAGAGAATTCCCGGCTAGCAGCTTCCCTGTGGCGGGGAAGTGCAAACGTACACGTTTTCGGCCGAAAACGCGTTTTCCGGCGAAAACGCACACCACGGCTCTTTCTGAGAAAAAGCAAGCACGGAGGACGAGAACCGCTTTTGCCCTGCGTAGCGTTCCGGGCAGCGGGTAGAACCAGGCAGAGAATTCCCGGCTAGCAGCTTCCCTGTGGCGGGGAAGTGCAAACGTACACGTTTTCGGCCGAAAACGCGTTTTCCGGCGAAAACGCACACCACGGCTCTTTCTGAGAAAAAGCAAGCACGGAGGACGAGAACCGCTTTTGCCCTGCGTAGCGTTCCGGGCAGCGGGTAGAACCAGGCAGAGAATTCCCGGCTAGCAGCTTCCCTGTGGCGGGGAAGTGCAAACGTACACGTTTTCGGCCGAAAACGCGTTTGCCGGCGAAAACGCACACCACGGCTCTTTCTGAGAAAAAGCAAGCACGGAGGACGAGAACCGCTTTTGCCCTGCGTAGCGTTCCGGGCAGCGGGTAGAACCAGGCAGAGAATTCCCGGCTAGCAGCTTCCCTGTGGCGGGGAAGTGCAAACGTACACGTTTTCGGCCGAAAACGCGTTTTCCGGCGAAAACGCACACCACGGCTCTTTCTGAGAAAAAGCAAGCACGGAGGACGAGAACCGCTTTTGCCCTGCGTAGCGTTCCGGGCAGCGGGTAGAACCAGGCAGAGAATTCCCGGCTAGCAGCTTCCCTGTGGCGGGGAAGTGCAAACGTACACGTTTTCGGCCGAAAACGCGTTTTCCGGCGAAAACGCACACCACGGCTCTTTCTGAGAAAAAGCAAGCACGGAGGACGAGAACCGCTTTTGCCCTGCGTAGCGTTCCGGGCAGCGGGTAGAACCAGGCAGAGAATTCCCGGCTAGCAGCTTCCCTGTGGCGGGGAAGTGCAAACGTACACGTTTTCGGCCGAAAACGCGTTTGCCGGCGAAAACGCACACCACGGCTCTTTCTGAGAAAAAGCAAGCACGGAGGACGAGAACCGCTTTTGCCCTGCGTAGCGTTCCGGGCAGCGGGTAGAACCAGGCAGAGAATTCCCGGCTAGCAGCTTCCCTGTGGCGGGGAAGTGCAAACGTACACGTTTTCGGCCGAAAACGCGTTTTCCGGCGAAAACGCACACCACGGCTCTTTCTGAGAAAAAGCAAGCACGGAGGACGAGAACCGCTTTTGCCCTGCGTAGCGTTCCGGGCAGCGGGTAGAACCAGGCAGAGAATTCCCGGCTAGCAGCTTCCCTGTGGCGGGGAAGTGCAAAAGTACACGTTTTCGGCCGAAAACGCGTTTTCCGGCGAAAACGCACACCATGGCTCTTTCTGAGAAAAAGCAAGCACGGAGGACGAGAACCGCTTTTGCCCTGCGTAGCGTTCCGGGCAGCGGGTAGAACCAGGCAGAGAATTCCCGGCTAGCAGCTTCCCTGTGGCGGGGAAGTGCAAACGTACACGTTTTCGGCCGAAAACGCGTTTGCCGGCGAAAACGCACACCACGGCTCTTTCTGAGAAAAAGCAAGCACGGAGGCCGAGAACCGCTTTTGCCCTGCGTAGCGTTCCGGGCAGGGGGTAGAACCAGGCAGAGAATTCCCGGCTAGCAGCTTCCCTGTGGCGGGGAAGTGCAAACGTACACGTTTTCGGCCGAAAACGCGTTTGCCGGCGAAAACGCACACCACGGCTCTTTCTGAGAAAAAGCAAGCACGGAGGACGAGAACCGCTTTTGCCCTGCGTAAGGTTCCGGGCAGCGGGTAGAACCAGGCAGAGAATTCCCGGCTAGCAGCTTCCCTGTGGCGGGGAAGTGCAAACGTACACGTTTTCGGCCGAAAACGCGTTTTCCGGCGAAAACGCACACCACGGCTCTTTCTGAGAAAAAGCAAGCACGGAGGACGAGAACCGCTTTTGCCCTGCGTAGCGTTGCGGGCAGCGGGTAGAACCAGGCAGAGAATTCCCGGCTAGCAGCTTCCCTGTGGCGGGGAAGTGCAAACGTACACGTTTTCGGCCGAAAACGCGTTTTCCGGCGAAAACGCACACCACGGCTCTTTCTGAGAAAAAGCAAGCACGGAGGACGAGAACCGCTTTTGCCCTGCGTAGCGTTCCGGGCAGCGGGTAGAACCAGGCAGAGAATTCCCGGCTAGCAGCTTCCCTGTGGCGGGGAAGTGCAAACGTACACGTTTTCGGCCGAAAACGCGTTTTCCGGCGAAAACGCACACCACGGCTCTTTCTGAGAAAAAGCAAGCACGGAGGACGAGAACCGCTTTTGCCCTGCGTAGCGTTCCGGGCAGCGGGTAGAACCAGGCAGAGAATTCCCGGCTAGCAGCTTCCCTGTGGCGGGGAAGTGCAAACGTACACGTTTTCGGCCGAAAACGCGTTTGCCGGCGAAAACGCACACCACGGCTCTTTCTGAGAAAAAGCAAGCACGGAGGACGAGAACCGCTTTTGCCCTGCGTAGCGTTCCGGGCAGCGGGTAGAACCAGGCAGAGAATTCCCGGCTAGCAGCTTCCCTGTGGCGGGGAAGTGCAAACGTACACGTTTTCGGCCGAAAACGCGTTTTCCGGCGAAAACGGCACACCACGGCTCTTTCTGAGAAAAAGCAAGCACGGAGGACGAGAACCGCTTTTGCCCTGCGTAGCGTTCCGGGCAGCGGGTAGAACCAGGCAGAGATTCCCGGCTAGCAGCTTCCCTGTGGCGGGGAAGTGCAAACGTACACGTTTTCGGCCGAAAACGCGTTTGCCGGCGAAAACGCACACCACGGCTCTTTCTGAGAAAAAGCAAGCACGGAGGACGAGAACCGCTTTTGCCCTGCGTAGCGTTCCGGGCAGCGGGTAGAACCAGGCAGAGAATTCCCGGCTAGCAGCTTCCCTGTGGCGGGGAAGTGCAAACGTACACGTTTTCGGCCGAAAACGCGTTTTCCGGCGAAAACGCACACCACGGCTCTTTCTGAGAAAAAGCAAGCACGGAGGACGAGAACCGCTTTTGCCCTGCGTAGCGTTCCGGGCAGCGGGTAGAACCAGGCAGAGAATTCCCGGCTAGCAGCTTCCCTGTGGCGGGGAAGTGCAAACGTACACGTTTTCGGCCGAAAACGCGTTTTCCGGCGAAAACGCACACCACGGCTCTTTCTGAGAAAAAGCAAGCCCGGAGGACGAGAACCGCTTTTGCCCTGCGTAGCGTTCCGGGCAGCGGGTAGAACCAGGCAGAGAATTCCCGGCTAGCAGCTTCCCTGTGGCGGGGAAGTGCAAACGTACACGTTTTCGGCCGAAAACGCGTTTTCCGGCGAAAACGCACACCACGGCTCTTTCTGAGAAAAAGCAAGCACGGAGGACGAGAACCGCTTTTGCCCTGCGTAGCGTTCCGGGCAGCGGGTAGAACCAGGCAGAGAATTCCCGGCTAGCAGCTTCCCTGTGGCGGGGAAGTGCAAACGTACACGTTTTCGGCCGAAAACGCGTTTTCCGGCGAAAACGCACACCACGGCTCTTTCTGAGAAAAAGCAAGCACGGAGGACGAGAACCGCTTTTGCCCTGCGTAGCGTTCCGGGCAGCGGGTAGAACCAGGCAGAGAATTCCCGGCTAGCAGCTTCCCTGTGGCGGGGAAGTGCAAACGTACACGTTTTCGGCCGAAAACGCGTTTGCCGGCGAAAACGCACACCACGGCTCTTTCTGAGAAAAAGCAAGCACGGAGGACGAGAACCGCTTTTGCCCTGCGTAGCGTTCCGGGCAGCGGGTAGAACCAGGCAGAGAATTCCCGGCTAGCAGCTTCCCTGTGGCGGGGAAGTGCAAACGTACACGTTTTCGGCCGAAAACGCGTTTGCCGGCGAAAACGCACACCACGGCTCTTTCTGAGAAAAAGCAAGCACGGAGGACGAGAACCGCTTTTGCCCTGCGTAGCGTTCCGGGCAGCGGGTAGAACCAGGCAGAGAATTCCCGGCTAGCAGCTTCCCTGTGGCGGGGAAGTGCAAACGTACACGTTTTCGGCCGAAAACGCGTTTGCCGGCGAAAACGCACACCACGGCTCTTTCTGAGAAAAAGCAAGCACGGAGGACGAGAACCGCTTTTGCCCTGCGTAGCGTTCCGGGCAGCGGGTAGAACCAGGCAGAGAATTCGCGGCTAGCAGCTTCCCTGTGGCGGGGAAGTGCAAACGTACACGTTTTCGGCCGAAAACGCGTTTTCCGGCGAAAACGCACACCACGGCTCTTTCTGAGAAAAAGCAAGCACGGAGGACGAGAACCGCTTTTGCCCTGCGTAGCGTTCCGGGCAGCGGGTAGAACCAGGCAGAGAATTCCCGGCTAGCAGCTTCCCTGTGGCGGGGAAGTGCAAACGTACACGTTTTCGGCCGAAAACGCGTTTGCCGGCGAAAACGCACACCACGGCTCTTTCTGAGAAAAAGCAAGCACGGAGGACGACAACCGCTTTTGCCCTGCGTAGCGTTCCGGGCAGCGGGTAGAACCAGGCAGAGAATTCCGGCTAGCAGCTTCCCTGTGGCGGGGAAGTGCAAACGTACACGTTTTCGGCCGAAAACGCGTTTTCCGGCGAAAACGCACACCACGGCTCTTTCTGAGAAAAAGCAAGCACGGAGGACGAGAACCGCTTTTGCCCTGCGTAGCGTTCCGGGCAGCGGGTAGAACCAGGCAGAGAATTCCCGGCTAGCAGCTTCCCTGTGGCGGGGAAGTGCAAACGTACACGTTTTCGGCCGAAAACGCGTTTGCCGGCGAAAACGCACACCACGGCTCTTTCTGAGAAAAAGCAAGCACGGAGGACGACAACCGCTTTTGCCCTGCGTAGCGTTCCGGGCAGCGGGTAGAACCAGGCAGAGAATTCGCGGCTAGCAGCTTCCCTGTGGCGGGGAAGTGCAAACGTACACGTTTTCGGCCGAAAACGCGTTTTCCGGCGAAAACGCACACCACGGCTCTTTCTGAGAAAAAGCAAGCACGGAGGACGAGAACCGCTTTTGCCCTGCGTAGCGTTCCGGGCAGCGGGTAGAACCAGGCAGAGAATTCCCGGCTAGCAGCTTCCCTGTGGCGGGGAAGTGCAAACGTACACGTTTTCGGCCGAAAACGCGTTTGCCGGCGAAAACGCACACCACGGCTCTTTCTGAGAAAAAGCAAGCACGGAGGACGAGAACCGCTTTTGCCCTGCGTAGCGTTCCGGGCAGCGGGTAGAACCAGGCAGAGAATTCCCGGCTAGCAGCTTCCCTGTGGCGGGGAAGTGCAAACGTACACGTTTTCGGCCGAAAACGCGTTTGCCGGCGAAAACGCACACCACGGCTCTTTCTGAGAAAAAGCAAGCACGGAGGACGAGAACCGCTTTTGCCCTGCGTAGCGTTCCGGGCAGCGGGTAGAACCAGGCAGAGAATTCCCGGCTAGCAGCTTCCCTGTGGCGGGGAAGTGCAAACGTACACGTTTTCGGCCGAAAACGCGTTTGCCGGCGAAAACGCACACCACGGCTCTTTCTGAGAAAAAGCAAGCCCGGAGGACGAGAACCGCTTTTGCCCTGCGTAGCGTTCCGGGCAGCGGGTAGAACCAGGCAGAGAATTCGCGGCTAGCAGCTTCCCTGTGGCGGGGAAGTGCAAACGTACACGTTTTCGGCCGAAAACGCGTTTTCCGGCGAAAACGCACACCACGGCTCTTTCTGAGAAAAAGCAAGCACGGAGGACGAGAACCGCTTTTGCCCTGCGTAGCGTTCCGGCCAGCGGGTAGAACCAGGCAGAGAATTCGCGGCTAGCAGCTTCCCTGTGGCGGGGAAGTGCAAACGTACACGTTTTCGGCCGAAAACGCGTTTTCCGGCGAAAACGCACACCACGGCTCTTTCTGAGAAAAAGCAAGCACGGAGGACGAGAACCGCTTTTGCCCTGCGTAGCGTTCCGGGCAGCGGGTAGAACCAGGCAGTGAATTCCCGGCTAGCAGCTTCCCTGTGGCGGGGAAGTGCAAACGTACACGTTTTCGGCCGAAAACGCGTTTTCCGGCGAAAACGCACACCACGGCTCTTTCTGAGAAAAAGCAAGCACGGAGGACGAGAACCGCTTTTGCCCTGCGTAGCGTTCCGGGCAGCGGGTAGAACCAGGCAGAGAATTCCCGGCTAGCAGCTTCCCTGTGGCGGGGAAGTGCAAACGTACACGTTTTCGGCCGAAAACGCGTTTTCCGGCGAAAACGCACACCACGGCTCTTTCTGAGAAAAAGCAAGCACGGAGGACGAGAACCGCTTTTGCCCTGCGTAGCGTTCCGGGCAGCGGGTAGAACCAGGCAGAGAATTCCCGGCTAGCAGCTTCCCTGTGGCGGGGAAGTGCAAACGTACACGTTTTCGGCCGAAAACGCGTTTGCCGGCGAAAACGCACACCACGGCTCTTTCTGAGAAAAAGCAAGCACGGAGGACGAGAACCGCTTTTGCCCTGCGTAGCGTTCCGGGCAGCGGGTAGAACCAGGCAGAGAATTCCCGGCTAGCAGCTTCCCTGTGGCGGGGAAGTGCAAACGTACACGTTTTCGGCCGAAAACGCGTTTTCCGGCGAAAACGCACACCACGGCTCTTTCTGAGAAAAAGCAAGCACGGAGGACGAGAACCGCTTTTGCCCTGCGTAGCGTTCCGGGCAGCGGGTAGAACCAGGCAGAGAATTCCCGGCTAGCAGCTTCCCTGTGGCGGGGAAGTGCAAACGTACACGTTTTCGGCCGAAAACGCGTTTTGCGGCGAAAACGCACACCACGGCTCTTTCTGAGAAAAAGCAAGCACGGAGGACGAGAACCGCTTTTGCCCTGCGTAGCGTTCCGGGCAGCGGGTAGAACCAGGCAGAGAATTCCCGGCTAGCAGCTTCCCTGTGGCGGGGAAGTGCAAACGTACACGTTTTCGGCCGAAAACGCGTTTGCCGGCGAAAACGCACACCACGGCTCTTTCTGAGAAAAAGCAAGCACGGAGGACGAGAACCGCTTTTGCCCTGCGTAGCGTTCCGGGCAGCGGGTAGAACCAGGCAGAGAATTCCCGGCTAGCAGCTTCCCTGTGGCGGGGAAGTGCAAACGTACACGTTTTCGGCCGAAAACGCGTTTTCCGGCGAAAACGCACGCCACGGCTCTTTCTGAGAAAAAGCAAGCACGGAGGACGACAACCGCTTTTGCCCTGCGTAGCGTTCCGGGCAGCGGGTAGAACCAGGCAGAGAATTCCCGGCTAGCAGCTTCCCTGTGGCGGGGAAGTGCAAACGTACACGTTTTCGGCCGAAAACGCGTTTTCCGGCGAAAACGCACACCACGGCTCTTTCTGAGAAAAAGCAAGCACGGAGGACGAGAACCGCTTTTGCCCTGCGTAGCGTTCCGGGCAGCGGGTAGAACCAGGCAGAGAATTCCCGGCTAGCAGCTTCCCTGTGGCGGGGAAGTGCAAACGTACACGTTTTCGGCCGAAAACGCGTTTTCCGGCGAAAACGCACACCACGGCTCTTTCTGAGAAAAAGCAAGCACGGAGGACGAGAACCGCTTTTGCCCTGCGTAGCGTTCCGGGCAGCGGGTAGAACCAGGCAGAGAATTCCCGGCTAGCAGCTTCCCTGTGGCGGGGAAGTGCAAACGTACACGTTTTCGGCCGAAAACGCGTTTTCCGGCGAAAACGCACACCACGGCTCTTTCTGAGAAAAAGCAAGCACGGAGGACGAGAACCGCTTTTGCCCTGCGTAGCGTTCCGGGCAGCGGGTAGAACCAGGCAGAGAATTCCCGGCTAGCAGCTTCCCTGTGGCGGGGAAGTGCAAACGTACACGTTTTCGGCCGAAAACGCGTTTGCCGGCGAAAACGCACACCACGGCTCTTTCTGAGAAAAAGCAAGCACGGAGGACGAGAACCGCTTTTGCCCTGCGTAGCGTTCCGGGCAGCGGGTAGAACCAGGCAGAGAATTCCCGGCTAGCAGCTTCCCTGTGGAGGGGAAGTGCAAACGTACACGTTTTCGGCCGAAAACGCGTTTGCCGGCGAAAACGCACACCACGGCTCTTTCTGAGAAAAAGCAAGCACGGAGGACGAGAACCGCTTTTGCCCTGCGTAGCGTTCCGGGCAGCGGGTAGAACCAGGCAGAGAATTCCCGGCTAGCAGCTTCCCTGTGGCGGGGAAGTGCAAACGTACACGTTTTCGGCCGAAAACGCGTTTGCCGGCGAAAACGCACACCACG
This sequence comes from Athene noctua, assembly GCF_965140245.1. Lineage (NCBI taxonomy): Eukaryota > Metazoa > Chordata > Aves > Strigiformes > Strigidae > Athene > Athene noctua. The sequence goes on from NW_027437670.1 coordinate 11,532, forward strand.
GCTCTTTCTGAGAAAAAGCAAGCACGGAGGACGAGAACCGCTTTTGCCCTGCGTAGCGTTCCGGGCAGCGGGTAGAACCAGGCAGAGAATTCCCGGCTAGCAGCTTCCCTGTGGCGGGGAAGTGCAAACGTACACGTTTTCGGCCGAAAACGCGTTTTGCGGCGAAAACGCACACCACGGCTCTTTCTGAGAAAAAGCAAGCACGGAGGACGAGAACCGCTTTTGCCCTGCGTAGCGTTCCGGGCAGCGGGTAGAACCAGGCAGAGAATTCCCGGCTAGCAGCTTCCCTGTGGCGGGGAAGTGCAAACGTACACGTTTTCGGCCGAAAACGCGTTTGCCGGCGAAAACGCACACCACGGCTCTTTCTGAGAAAAAGCAAGCACGGAGGACGAGAACCGCTTTTGCCCTGCGTAGCGTTCCGGGCAGCGGGTAGAACCAGGCAGAGAATTCCCGGCTAGCAGCTTCCCTGTGGCGGGGAAGTGCAAACGTACACGTTTTCGGCCGAAAACGCGTTTGCCGGCGAAAACGCACACCACGGCTCTTTCTGAGAAAAAGCAAGCACGGAGGACGAGAACCGCTTTTGCCCTGCGTAGCGTTCCGGGCAGCGGGTAGAACCAGGCAGAGAATTCCCGGCTAGCAGCTTCCCTGTGGCGGGGAAGTGCAAACGTACACGTTTTCGGCCGAAAACGCGTTTTCCGGCGAAAACGCACACCACGGCTCTTTCTGAGAAAAAGCAAGCACGGAGGACGAGAACCGCTTTTGCCCTGCGTAGCGTTCCGGGCAGCGGGTAGAACCAGGCAGAGAATTCCCGGCTAGCAGCTTCCCTGTGGCGGGGAAGTGCAAACGTACACGTTTTCGGCCGAAAACGCGTTTTCCGGCGAAAAAGCACACCACGGCTCTTTCTGAGAAAAAGCAAGCACGGAGGACGAGAACCGCTTTTGCCCTGCGTAGCGTTCCGGGCAGCGGGTAGAACCAGGCAGAGAATTCCCGGCTAGCAGCTTCCCTGTGGCGGGGAAGTGCAAACGTACACGTTTTCGGCCGAAAACGCGTTTGCCGGCGAAAACGCACACCACGGCTCTTTCTGAGAAAAAGCAAGCACGGAGGACGAGAACCGCTTTTGCCCTGCGTAGCGTTCCGGGCAGCGGGTAGAACCAGGCAGAGAATTCCCGGCTAGCAGCTTCCCTGTGGCGGGGAAGTGCAAACGTACACGTTTTCGGCCGAAAACGCGTTTTCCGGCGAAAACGCACACCACGGCTCTTTCTGAGAAAAAGCAAGCACGGAGGACGAGAACCGCTTTTGCCCTGCGTAACGTTCCGGGCAGCGGGTAGAACCAGGCAGAGAATTCCCGGCTAGCAGCTTCCCTGTGGCGGGGAAGTGCAAACGTACACGTTTTCGGCCGAAAACGCGTTTTCCAGCGAAAACGCACACCACGGCTATTTCTGAGAAAAAGCAAGCACGGAGGACGAGAACCGCTTTTGCCCTGCGTAGCGTTCCGGGCAGCGGGTAGAACCAGGCAGAGAATTCCCGGCTAGCAGCTTCCCCGTGGCGGGGAAGTGCAAACGTACACGTTTTCGGCCGAAAACGAGTTTTCCGGCGAAAACGCACGCCACGGCTCTTTCTGAGAAAAAGCAAGCACGGAGGACGAGAACCGCTTTTGCCCTGCGTAGCGTTCCGGGCAGCGGGTAGAACCAGGCAGAGAATTCCCGGCTAGCAGCTTCCCTGTGGCGGGGAAGTGCAAACGTACACGTTTTCGGCCGAAAACGCGTTTTCCGGCGAAAACGCACACCACGGCTCTTTCTGAGAAAAAGCAAGCATGGAGGACGAGAACCGCTTTTGCCCTGCGTAGCGTTCCGGGCAGCGGGTAGAACCAGGCAGAGAATTCCCGGCTAGCAGCTTCCCTGTGGCGGGGAAGTGCAAACGTACACGTTTTCGGCCGAAAACGCGTTTTCCGGCGAAAATGCGCACCACTGCTCTTTCTGAGAAAAAGCAAGCACGGAGGACGAGAACCGCTTTTGCCCTGCGTAGCGTTCCGGGCAGCGGGTAGAACCAGGCAGAGAATTCCCGGCTAGCAGCTTCCCTGTGGCGGGGAAGTGCAAACGTACACGTTTTCGGCCGAAAACGCGTTTGCCGGCGAAAACGCACACCACGGCTCTTTCTGAGAAAAAGCAAGCACGGAGGACGAGAACCGCTTTTGCCCTGCGTAGCGTTCCGGGCAGCGGGTAGAACCAGGCAGAGAATTCCCGGCTAGCAGCTTCCCTGTGGCGGGGAAGTGCAAACGTACACGTTTTCGGCCAAAAACGCGTTTGCCGGCGAAAACGCACACCACGGCTCTTTCTGAGAAAAAGCAAGCACGGAGGACGAGAACCGCTTTTGCCCTGCGTAGCGTTCCGGGCAGCGGGTAGAACCAGGCAGAGAATTCCCGGCTAGCAGCTTCCCTGTGGCGGGGAAGTGCAAACGTACACGTTTTCGGCCGAAAACGCGTTTTCCGGCGAAAACGCACACCACGGCTCTTTCTGAGAAAAAGCAAGCACGGAGGACGAGAACCGCTTTTGCCCTGCGTAGCGTTCCGGGCAGCGGGTAGAACCAGGCAGAGAATTCCCGGCTAGCAGCTTCCCTGTGGCGGGGAAGTGCAAACGTACACGTTTTCGGCCGAAAACGCGTTTTGCGACGAAAACGCACACCACGGCTCTTTCTGAGAAAAAGCAAGCACGGAGGACGAGAACCGCTTTTGCCCTGCGTAGCGTTCCGGGCAGCGGGTAGAACCAGGCAGAGAATTCCCGGCTAGCAGCTTCCCTGTGGCGGGGAAGTGCAAACGTACACGTTTTCGGCCGAAAACGCGTTTTCCGGCGAAAACGCACACCACGGCTCTTTCTGAGAAAAAGCAAGCACGGAGGACGAGAACCGCTTTTGCCCTGCGTAGCGTTCCGGGCAGCGGGTAGAACCAGGCAGAGAATTCCCGGCTAGCAGCTTCCCCGTGGCGGGGAAGTGCAAACGTACACGTTTTCGGCCGAAAACGAGTTTTCCGGCGAAAACGCACGCCACGGCTCTTTCTGAGAAAAAGCAAGCACGGAGGACGAGAACCGCTTTTGCCCTGCGTAGCGTTCCGGGCAGCGGGTAGAACCAGGCAGAGAATTCCCGGCTAGCAGCTTCCCTGTGGCGGGGAAGTGCAAACGTACACGTTTTCGGCCGAAAACGCGTTTGCCGGCGAAAACGCACACCACGGCTCTTTCTGAGAAAAAGCAAGCACGGAGGACGAGAACCGCTTTTGCCCTGCGTAGCGTTCCGGGCAGCGGGTAGAACCAGGCAGAGAATTCCCGGCTAGCAGCTTCCCTGTGGCGGGGAAGTGCAAACGTACACGTTTTCGGCCGAAAACGCGTTTTCCGGCGAAAACGCGCACCACGGCTCTTTCTGAGAAAAAGCAAGCACGGAGGACGAGAACCGCTTTTGCCCTGCGTAACGTTCCGGGCAGCGGGTAGAACCAGGCAGAGAATTCCCGGCTAGCAGCTTCCCTGTGGCGGGGAAGTGCAAACGTACACGTTTTCGGCCGAAAACGCGTTTTCCGGCGAAAACGCACACCACGGCTCTTTCTGAGAAAAAGCAAGCAAAGAGGACGAGAACCGCTTTTGCCCTGCGTAGCGTTCCGGGCAGCGGGTAGAACCAGGCAGAGAATTCCCGGCTAGCAGCTTCCCTGTGGCGGGGAAGTGCAAACGTACACGTTTTCGGCCGAAAACGCGTTTGCCGGCGAAAACGCACACCACGGCTCTTTCTGAGAAAAAGCAAGCAAAGAGGACGAGAACCGCTTTTGCCCTGCGTAGCGTTCCGGGCAGCGGGTAGAACCAGGCAGAGAATTCCCGGCTAGCAGCTTCCCTGTGGCGGGGAAGTGCAAACGTACACGTTTTCGGCCGAAAACGCGTTTTCCGGCGAAAACGCACACCACGGCTCTTTCTGAGAAAAAGCAAGCACGGAGGACGAGAACCGCTTTTGCCCTGCGTAGCGTTCCGGGCAGCGGGTAGAACCAGGCAGAGAATTCCCGGCTAGCAGCTTCCCTGTGGCAGGGAAGTGCAAACGTAAACGTTTTCGGCCGAAAACGCGTTTGCCGGCGAAAACGCACACCACGGCTCTTTCTGAGAAAAAGCAAGCACGGAGGACGAGAACCGCTTTTGCCCTGCGTAGCGTTCCGGGCAGCGGGTAGAACCAGGCAGAGAATTCCCGGCTAGCAGCTTCCCTGTGGCGGGGAAGTGCAAACGTACACGTTTTCGGCCGAAAACGCGTTTTGCGGCGAAAACGCACACCACGGCTCTTTCTGAGAAAAAGCAAGCACGGAGGACGAGAACCGCTTTTGCCCTGCGTAGCGTTCCGGGCAGCGGGTAGAACCAGGCAGAGAATTCCCGGCTAGCAGCTTCCCTGTGGCGGGGAAGTGCAAACGTACACGTTTTCGGCCGAAAACGCGTTTTCCGGCGAAAACGCACACCACGGCTCTTTCTGAGAAAAAGCAAGCACGGAGGACGAGAACCGCTTTTGCCCTGCGTAGCGTTCCGGGCAGCGGGTAGAACCAGGCAGAGAATTCCCGGCTAGCAGCTTCCCTGTGGCGGGGAAGTGCAAACGTACACGTTTTCGGCCGAAAACGCGTTTTCCAGCGAAAACGCACACCACGGCTCTTTCTGAGAAAAAGCAAGCACGGAGGACGAGAACCGCTTTTGCCCTGCGTAGCGTTCCGGGCAGCGGGTAGAACCAGGCAGAGAATTCCCGGCTAGCAGCTTCCCTGTGGCGGGGAAGTGCAAACGTACACGTTTTCGGCCGAAAACGCGTTTTCCAGCGAAAACGCACACCACGGCTCTTTCTGAGAAAAAGCAAGCACGGAGGACGAGAACCGCTTTTGCCCTGCGTAGCGTTCCGGGCAGCGGGTAGAACCAGGCAGAGAATTCCCGGCTAGCAGCTTCCCCGTGGCGGGGAAGTGCAAACGTACACGTTTTCGGCCGAAAACGCGTTTTCCGGCGAAAACGCACGCCACGGCTCTTTCTGAGAAAAAGCAAGCACGGAGGACGAGAACCGCTTTTGCCCTGCGTAGCGTTCCGGACAGCGGGTAGAACCAGGCAGAGAATTCCCGGGTAGCAGCTTCCCTGTGGCGGGGAAGTGCAAACGTACACGTTTTCGGCCGAAAACGCGTTTTCCGGCGAAAACGCACACCACGGCTCTTTCTGAGAAAAAGCAAGCACGGAGGACGAGAACCGCTTTTGCCCTGCGTAGCGTTCCGGGCAGCGGGTAGAACCAGGCAGAGAATTCCCGGCTAGCAGCTTCCCTGTGGCGGGGAAGTGCAAACGTACACGTTTTCGGCCGAAAACGCGTTTTCCGGCGAAAACGCACACCACGGCTCTGTCTGAGAAAAAGCAAGCACGGAGGACGAGAACCGCTTTTGCCCTGCGTAGCGTTCCGGGCAGCGGGTAGAACCAGGCAGAGAATTCCCGGCTAGCAGCTTCCCTGTGGCGGGGAAGTGCAAACGTACACGTTTTCGGCCGAAAACGCGTTTGCCGGCGAAAACGCACACCACGGCTCTTTCTGAGAAAAAGCAAGCACGGAGGACGAGAACCGCTTTTGCCCTGCGTAGCGTTCCGGGCAGCGGGTAGAACCAGGCAGAGAATTCCCGGCTAGCAGCTTCCCTGTGGCGGGGAAGTGCAAACGTACACGTTTTCGGCCGAAAACGCGTTTGCCGGCGAAAACGCACACCACGGCTCTTTCTGAGAAAAAGCAAGCACGGAGGACGAGAACCGCTTTTGCCCTGCGTAGCGTTCCGGGCAGCGGGTAGAACCAGGCAGAGAATTCCCGGCTAGCAGCTTCCCTGTGGCGGGGAAGTGCAAACGTACACGTTTTCGGCCGAAAACGCGTTTTCCGGCGAAAACGCACACCACGGCTCTTTCTGAGAAAAAGCAAGCACGGAGGACGAGAACCGCTTTTGCCCTGCGTAGCGTTCCGGGCAGCGGGTAGAACTAGGCAGAGAATTCCCGGCTAGCAGCTTCCCTGTGGCGGGGAAGTGCAAACGTACACGTTTTCGGCCGAAAACGCGTTTTGCGGCGAAAACGCACACCACGGCTCTTTCTGAGAAAAAGAAAGCACGGAGGACGAGAACCGCTTTTGCCCTGCGTAGCGTTCCGGGCAGCGGGTAGAACCAGGCAGAGAATTCCCGGCTAGCAGCTTCCCTGTGGCGGGGAAGTGCAAACGTACACGTTTTCGGCCGAAAACGCGTTTGCCGGCGAAAACGCACACCACGGCTCTTTCTGAGAAAAAGCAAGCACGGAGGACGAGAACCGCTTTTGCCCTGCGTAGCGTTCCGGGCAGCGGGTAGAACCAGGCAGAGAATTCCCGGCTAGCAGCTTCCCTGTGGCGTGGAAGTGCAAACGTACACGTTTTCGGCCGAAAACTCGTTTGCCGGCGAAAACGCACACCACGGCTCTTTCTGAGAAAAAGCAAGCACGGAGGACGAGAACCGCTTTTGCCCTGCGTAGCGTTCCGGGCAGCGGGTAGAACCAGGCAGAGAATTCCCGGCTAGCAGCTTCCCTGTGGCGGGGAAGTGCAAACGTACACGTTTTCGGCCGAAAACACGTTTTCCGGCGAAAACGCACACCACGGCTCTTTCTGAGAAAAAGCAAGCACGGAGGACGAGAACCGCTTTTGCCCTGCGTAGCGTTCCGGGCAGCGGGTAGAACCAGGCAGAGAATTCCCAGCTAGCAGCTTCCCTGTGGCGGGGAAGTGCAAACGTACACGTTTTCGGCCGAAAACGCGTTTGCCGGCGAAAACGCACACCACGGCTCTTTCTGAGAAAAAGCAAGCACGGAGGACGAGAACCGCTTTTGCCCTGCGTAGCGTTCCGGGCAGCGGGTAGAACCAGGCAGAGAATTCCCGGCTAGCAGCTTCCCTGTGGCGGGGAAGTGCAAACGTACACGTTTTCGGCCGAAAACGCGTTTTCCGTCGAAAACGCACACCACGGCTCTTTCTGAGAAAAAGCAAGCACGGAGGACGAGAACCGCTTTTGCCCTGCGTAGCGTTCCGGGCAGCGGGTAGAACCAGGCAGAGAATTCCCGGCTAGCAGCTTCCCTGTGGCGGGGAAGTGCAAACGTAAACGTTTTCGGCCGAAAACGCGTTTGCCGGCGAAAACGCACACCACGGCTCTTTCTGAGAAAAAGCAAGCACGGAGGACGAGAACCGCTTTTGCCCTGCGTAGCGTTCCGGGCAGCGGGTAGAACCAGGCAGAGAATTCCCGGCTAGCAGCTTCCCTGTGGCGGGGAAGTGCAAACGTACACGTTTTCGGCCGAAAACGCGTTTTCCGGCGAAAACGCACACCACGGCTCTTTCTGAGAAAAAGCAAGCACGGAGGACGAGAACCGCTTTTGCCCTGCGTAGCGTTCCGGGCAGCGGGTAGAACCAGGCAGAGAATTCCCGGCTAGCAGCTTCCCTGTGGCGGGGAAGTGCAAACGTACACGTTTTCGGCCGAAAACGCGTTTTCCGGCGAAAACGCACACCACGGCTCTTTCTGAGAAAAAGCAAGCACGGAGGACGAGAACCGCTTTTGCCCTGCGTAGCGTTCCGGGCAGCGGGTAGAACCAGGCAGAGAATTCCCGGCTAGCAGCTTCCCTGTGGCGGGGAAGTGCAAACGTACACGTTTTCGGCCGAAAACGCGTTTTCCGGCGAAAACGCACACCACGGCTCTTTCTGAGAAAAAGCAAGCACGGAGGACGAGAACCGCTTTTGCCCTGCGTAGCGTTCCGGGCAGCGGGTAGAACCAGGCAGAGAATTCCCGGCTAGCAGCTTCCCTGTGGCGGGGAAGTGCAAACGTACACGTTTTCGGCCGAAAACGCGTTTTCCGGCGAAAACGCACACCACGGCTCTTTCTGAGAAAAAGCAAGCACGGAGGACAAGAACCGCTTTTGCCCTGCGTAGCGTTCCGGGCAGCGGGTAGAACCAGGCAGAGAATTCCCGGCTAGCAGCTTCCCTGTGGCGGGGAAGTGCAAACGTACACGTTTTCGGCCGAAAACGCGTTTGCCGGCGAAAACGCACACCACGGCTCTTTCTGAGAAAAAGCAAGCACGGAGGACGAGAACCGCTTTTGCCCTGCGTAGCGTTCCGGGCAGCGGGTAGAACCAGGCAGAGAATTCCCGGCTAGCAGCTTCCCTGTGGCGGGGAAGTGCAAACGTACACGTTTTCGGCCGAAAACGCGTTTACCGGCGAAAACGCACACCACGGCTCTTTCTGAGAAAAAGCAAGCACGGAGGACGAGAACCGCTTTTGCCCTGCGTAGCGTTCCGGGCAGCGGGTAGAACCAGGCAGAGAATTCCCGGCTAGCAGCTTCCCTGTGGCGGGGAAGTGCAAACGTACACGTTTTCGGCCGAAAACGCGTTTTCCGGCGAAAACGCACACCACGGCTCTTTCTGAGAAAAAGCAAGCACGGAGGACGAGAACCGCTTTTGCCCTGCGTAGCGTTCCGGGCAGCGGGTAGAACCAGGCAGAGAATTCCCGGCTAGCAGCTTCCCTGTGGCGGGGAAGTGCAAACGTACACGTTTTCGGCCGAAAACGCGTTTACCGGCGAAAACGCACACCACGGCTCTTTCTGAGAAAAAGCAAGCACGGAGGACGAGAACCGCTTTTGCCCTGCGTAGCGTTCCGGGCAGCGGGTAGAACCAGGCAGAGAATTCCCGGCTAGCAGCTTCCCTGTGGCGGGGAAGTGCAAACGTACACGTTTTCGGCCGAAAACGCGTTTTCCGTCGAAAACGCACACCACGGCTCTTTCTGAGAAAAAGCAAGCACGGAGGACGAGAACCGCTTTTGCCCTGCGTAGCGTTCCGGGCAGCGGGTAGAACCAGGCAGAGAATTCCCGGCTAGCAGCTTCCCTGTGGCGGGGAAGTGCAAACGTACACGTTTTCGGCCGAAAACGCGTTTGCCGGCGAAAACGCACACCACGGCTCTTTCTGAGAAAAAGCAAGCACGGAGGACGAGAACCGCTTTTGCCCTGCATAACGTTCAGGGCAGCGGGTAGAACCAGGCAGAGAATTCCCGGCTAGCAGCTTCCCTGTGGCGGGGAAGTGCAAACGTACACGTTTTCGGCCGAAAACGCGTTTGCCGGCGAAAACGCACACCACGGCTCTTTCTGAGAAAAAGCAAGCACGGAGGACGAGAACCGCTTTTGCCCTGCGTAGCGTTCCGGGCAGCGGGTAGAACCAGGCAGAGAATTCCCGGCTAGCAGCTTCCCTGTGGCGGGGAAGTGCAAACGTACACGTTTTCGGCCGAAAACGCGTTTGCCGGCGAAAACGCACACCACGGCTCTTTCTGAGAAAAAGCAAGCACGGAGGACGAGAACCGCTTTTGCCCTGCGTAGCGTTCCGGGCAGCGGGTAGAACCAGGCAGAGAATTCCCGGCTAGCAGCTTCCCTGTGGCGGGGAAGTGCAAACGTACACGTTTTCGGCCGAAAACGCGTTTTCCGCCGAAAACGCACACCACGGCTCTTTCTGAGAAAAAGCAAGCACGGAGGACGAGAACCGCTTTTGCCCTGCGTAGCGTTCCGGGCAGCGGGTAGAACCAGGCAGAGAATTCCCAGCTAGCAGCTTCCCTGTGGCGGGGAAGTGCAAACGTACACGTTTTCGGCCGAAAACGCGTTTTCCGTCGAAAACGCACACCACGGCTCTTTCTGAGAAAAAGCAAGCACGGAGGACGAGAACCGCTTTTGCCCTGCGTAGCGTTCCGGGCAGCGGGTAGAACCAGGCAGAGAATTCCCGGGTAGCAGCTTCCCTGTGGCGGGGAAGTGCAAACGTACACGTTTTCGGCCGAAAACGCGTTTTCCGGCGAAAACGCACACCACGGCTCTTTCTGAGAAAAAGCAAGCACGGAGGACGAGAACCGCTTTTGCCCTGCGTAGCGTTCCGGGCAGCGGGTAGAACCAGGCAGAGAATTCCCGGCTAGCAGCTTCCCTGTGGCGGGGAAGTGCAAACGTACACGTTTTCGGCCGAAAACGCGTTTGCCGGCGAAAACGCACACCACGGCTCTTTCTGAGAAAAAGCAAGCACGGAGGACGAGAACCGCTTTTGCCCTGCGTAACGTTCCGGGCAGCGGGTAGAACCAGGCAGAGAATTCCCGGCTAGCAGCTTCCCTGTGGCGGGGAAGTGCAAACGTACACGTTTTCGGCCGAAAACGCGTTTGCCGGCGAAAACGCACACCACGGCTCTTTCTGAGAAAAAGCAAGCACGGAGGACGAGAACCGCTTTTGCCCTGCGTAGCGTTCCGGGCAGCGGGTAGAACCAGGCAGAGAATTCCCGGCTAGCAGCTTCCCTGTGGCGGGGAAGTGCAAACGTACACGTTTTCGGCCGAAAACGCGTTTGCCGGCGAAAACGCACACCACGGCTCTTTCTGAGAAAAAGCAAGCACGGAGGACGAGAACCGCTTTTGCCCTGCGTAACGTTCCGGGCAGCGGGTAGAACCAGGCAGAGAATTCCCGGCTAGCAGCTTCCCTGTGGCGGGGAAGTGCAAACGTACACGTTTTCGGCCGAAAACGCGTTTGCCGGCGAAAACGCACACCACGGCTCTTTCTGAGAAAAAGCAAGCACGGAGGACGAGAACCGCTTTTGCCCTGCGTAGCGTTCCGGGCAGCGGGTAGAACCAGGCAGAGAATTCCCGGCTAGCGGCTTCCCTGTGGCGGGGAAGTGCAAACGTACACGTTTTCGGCCGAAAACGCGTTTGCCGGCGAAAACGCACACCACGGCTCTTTCTGAGAAAAAGCAAGCACGGAGGACGAGAACCGCTTTTGCCCTGCGTAGCGTTCCGGGCAGCGGGTAGAACCAGGCAGAGAATTCCCGCCTAGCAGCTTCCCTGTGGCGGGGAAGTGCAAACGTACACGTTTTCGGCCGAAAACGCGTTTGTCGGCGAAAACGCACACCACGGCTCTTTCTGAGAAAAAGCAAGCACGGAGGACGAGAACAGCTTTTGCCCTGCGTAGCGTTCCGGGCAGCGGGTAGAACCAGGCAGAGAATTCCCGGCTAGCAGCTTCCCTGTGGCGGGGAAGTGCAAACGTACACGTTTTCGGCCGAAAACGCGTTTGCCGGCGAAAACGCACACCACGGCTCTTTCTGAGAAAAAGCAAGCACGGAGGATGAGAACCGCTTTTGCCCTGCGTAGCGTTCCGGGCAGCGGGTAGAACCAGGCAGAGAATTCCCGGCTAGCAGCTTCCCTGTGGCGGGGAAGTGCAAACGTACACGTTTTCGGCCGAAAACGCGTTTTCCGGCGAAAACGCACACCACGGCTCTTTCTGAGAAAAAGCAAGCACGGAGGACGAGAACCGCTTTTGCCCTGCGTAGCGTTCCGGGCAGCGGGTAGAACCAGGCAGAGAATTCCCGGCTAGCAGCTTCCCTGTGGCGGGGAAGTGCAAACGTACACGTTTTCGGCCGAAAACGCGTTTGCCGGCGAAAACGCACACCACGGCTCTTTCTGAGAAAAAGCAAGCACGGAGGACGAGAACCGCTTTTGCCCTGCGTAGCGTTCCGGGCAGCGGGTAGAACCAGGCAGAGAATTCCCGGCTAGCAGCTTCCCTGTGGCGGGGAAGTGCAAACGTACACGTTTTCGGCCGAAAACGCGTTTTCCGGCGAAAACGCACACCACGGCTCTTTCTGAGAAAAAGCAAGCACGGAGGACGAGAACCGCTTTTGCCCTGCGTAGCGTTCCGGGCAGCGGGTAGAACCAGGCAGAGAATTCCCGGCTAGCAGCTTCCCTGTGGCGGGGAAGTGCAAACGTACACGTTTTCGGCCGAAAACGCGTTTTGCGGCGAAAACGCACACCACGGCTCTTTCTGAGAAAAAGCAAGCACGGAGGACGAGAACCGCTTTTGCCCTGCGTAGCGTTCCGGGCAGCGGGTAGAACCAGGCAGAGAATTCCCGGCTAGCAGCTTCCCTGTGGCGGGGAAGTGCAAACGTACACGTTTTCGGCCGAAAACGCGTTTTCCGGCGAAAACGCACACCACGGCTCTTTCTGAGAAAAAGCAAGCACGGAGGACGAGAACCGCTTTTGCCCTGCGTAGCGTTCCGGGCAGCGGGTAGAACCAGGCAGAGAATTCCCGGCTAGCAGCTTCCCTGTGGCGGGGAAGTGCAAACGTACACGTTTTCGGCCGAAAACGCGTTTTCCGGCGAAAACGCACACCACGGCTCTTTCTGAGAAAAAGCAAGCACGGAGGACGAGAACCGCTTTTGCCCTGCGTAGCGTTCCGGGCAGCGGGTAGAACCAGGCAGAGAATTCCCGGCTAGCAGCTTCCCTGTGGCGGGGAAGTGCAAACGTACACGTTTTCGGCCGAAAACGCGTTTTCCGGCGAAAACGCACACGACGGCTCTTTCTGAGAAAAAGCAAGCACGGAGGACGAGAACCGCTTTTGCCCTGCGTAGCGTTCCGGGCAGCGGGTAGAACCAGGCAGAGAATTCCCGGCTAGCAGCTTCCCTGTGGCGGGGAAGTGCAAACGTACACGTTTTCGGCCGAAAACGCGTTTTCCGGCGAAAACGCACACCACGGCTCTTTCTGAGAAAAAGCAAGCACGGAGGACGAGAACCGCTTTTGCCCTGCGTAGCGTTCCGGGCAGCGGGTAGAACCAGGCAGAGAATTCCCGGCTAGCAGCTTCCCTGTGGCGGGGAAGTGCAAACGTACACGTTTTCGGCCGAAAACGCGTTTGCCGGCGAAAACGCACACCACGGCTCTTTCTGAGAAAAAGCAAGCACGGAGGACGAGAACCGCTTTTGCCCTGCGTAGCGTTCCGGGCAGCGGGTAGAACCAGGCAGAGAATTCCCGGCTAGCAGCTTCCCTGTGGCGGGGAAGTGCAAACGTACACGTTTTCGGCCGAAAACGCGTTTGCCGGCGAAAACGCACACCACGGCTCTTTCTGAGAAAAAGCAAGCACGGAGGACGAGAACCGCTTTTGCCCTGCGTAGCGTTCCGGGCAGCGGGTAGAACCAGGCAGAGAATTCCCGGCTAGCAGCTTCCCTGTGGCGGGGAAGTGCAAACGTACACGTTTTCGGCCGAAAACGCGTTTTCCGGCGAAAACGCACACCACGGCTCTTTCTGAGAAAAAGCAAGCACGGAGGACGAGAACCGCTTTTGCCCTGCGTAGCGTTCCGGGCAGCGGGTAGAACCAGGCAGAGAATTCCCGGCTAGCAGCTTCCCTGTGGCGGGGAAGTGCAAACGTACACGTTTTCGGCCGAAAACGCGTTTGCCGGCGAAAACGCACACCACGGCTCTTTCTGAGAAAAAGCAAGCACGGAGGACGAGAACCGCTTTTGCCCTGCGTAGCGTTCCCGGCAGCGGGTAGAACCAGGCAGAGAATTCCCGGCTAGCAGCTTCCCTGTGGCGGGGAAGTGCAAACGTACACGTTTTCGGCCGAAAACGCGTTTTCCGGCGAAAACGCACACCACGGCTCTTTCTGAGAAAAAGCAAGCACGGAGGACGACAACCGCTTTTCCCTGCGTAGCGTTCCGGGCAGCGGGTAGAACCAGGCAGAGAATTCCCGGCTAGCAGCTTCCCTGTGGCGGGGAAGTGCAAACGTACACGTTTTCGGCCGAAAACGCGTTTGCCGGCGAAAACGCACACCACGGCTCTTTCTGAGAAAAAGCAAGCACGGAGGACGAGAACCGCTTTTGCCCTGCGTAGCGTTCCGGGCAGCGGGTAGAACCAGGCAGAGAATTCCCGGCTAGCAGCTTCCCTGTGGCGGGGAAGTGCAAACGTACACGTTTTCGGCCGAAAACGCGTTTGCCGGCGAAAACGCACACCACGGCTCTTTCTGAGAAAAAGCAAGCACGGAGGACGAGAACCGCTTTTGCCCTGCGTAGCGTTCCGGGCAGCGGGTAGAACCAGGCAGAGAATTCCCGGCTAGCAGCTTCCCTGTGGCGGGGAAGTGCAAACGTACACGTTTTCGGCCGAAAACGCGTTTTCCGCCGAAAACGCACACCACGGCTCTTTCTGAGAAAAAGCAAGCACGGAGGACGAGAACCGCTTTTGCCCTGCGTAGCGTTCCGGGCAGCGGGTAGAACCAGGCAGAGAATTCCCGGCTAGCAGCTTCCCTGTGGCGGGGAAGTGCAAACGTACACGTTTTCGGCCGAAAACGCGTTTTCCGGCGAAAACGCACACCACGGCTCTTTCTGAGAAAAAGCAAGCACGGAGGACGAGAACCGCTTTTGCCCTGCGTAGCGTTCCGGGCAGCGGGTAGAACCAGGCAGAGAATTCGCGGCTAGCAGCTTCCCTGTGGCGGGGAAGTGCAAACGTACACGTTTTCGGCCGAAAACGCGTTTTCCGGCGAAAACGCACACCACGGCTCTTTCTGAGAAAAAGCAAGCACGGAGGACGAGAACCGCTTTTGCCCTGCGTAGCGTTCTGGGCAGCGGGTAGAACCAGGCAGAGAATTCGCGGCTAGCAGCTTCCCTGTGGCGGGGAAGTGCAAACGTACACGTTTTCGGCCGAAAACGCGTTTTCCGGCGAAAACGCACACCACGGCTCTTTCTGAGAAAAAGCAAGCACGGAGGACGAGAACCGCTTTTGCCCTGCGTAGCGTTCCGGGCAGCGGGTAGAACCAGGCAGAGAATTCCCGGCTAGCAGCTTCCCTGTGGCGGGGAAGTGCAAACGTACACGTTTTCGGCCGAAAACGCGTTTGCCGGCGAAAACGCACACCACGGCTCTTTCTGAGAAAAAGCAAGCACGGAGGACGAGAACCGCTTTTGCCCTGTGTAGCGTTCCGGGCAGCGGGTAGAACCAGGCAGAGAATTCCCGGCTAGCAGCTTCCCTGTGGCGGGGAAGTGCAAACGTACACGTTTTCGGCCGAAAACGCGTTTGCCGGCGAAAACGCACACCACGGCTCTTTCTGAGAAAAAGCAAGCACGGAGGACGAGAACCGCTTTTGCCCTGCGTAGCGTTCCGGGCAGCGGGTAGAACCAGGCAGAGAATTCCCGGCTAGCAGCTTCCCTGTGGCGGGGAAGTGCAAACGTACACGTTTTCGGCCGAAAACGCGTTTGCCGGCGAAAACGCACACCACGGCTCTTTCTGAGAAAAAGCAAGCACGGAGGACGAGAACCGCTTTTGCCCTGCGTAGCGTTCCGGGCAGCGGGTAGAACCAGGCAGAGAATTCCCGGCTAGCAGCTTCCCTGTGGCGGGGAAGTGCAAACGTACACGTTTTCGGCCGAAAACGCGTTTTCCGGCGAAAACGCACACCACGGCTCTTTCTGAGAAAAAGCAAGCACGGAGGACGAGAACCGCTTTTGCCCTGCGTAGCGTTCCGGGCAGCGGGTAGAACCAGGCAGAGAATTCCCGGCTAGCAGCTTCCCTGTGGCGGGGAAGTGCAAACGTACACGTTTTCGGCCGAAAACGCGTTTTCCGGCGAAAACGCACACCACGGCTCTTTCTGAGAAAAAGCAAGCACGGAGGACGAGAACCGCTTTTGCCCTGCGTAGCGTTCCGGGCAGCGGGTAGAACCAGGCAGAGAATTCCCGGCTAGCAGCTTCCCTGTGGCGGGGAAGTGCAAACGTACACGTTTTCGGCCGAAAACGCGTTTTCCGGCGAAAACGCACACCACGGCTCTTTCTGAGAAAAAGCAAGCACGGAGGACGAGAACCGCTTTTGCCCTGCGTAGCGTTCCGGGCAGCGGGTAGAACCAGGCAGAGAATTCCCGGCTAGCAGCTTCCCTGTGGCGGGGAAGTGCAAACGTACACGTTTTCGGCCGAAAACGCGTTTGCCGGCGAAAACGCACACCACGGCTCTTTCTGAGAAAAAGCAAGCACGGAGGACGAGAACCGCTTTTGCCCTGCGTAGCGTTCCGGGCAGCGGGTAGAACCAGGCAGAGAATTCCCGGCTAGCAGCTTCCCTGTGGCGGGGAAGTGCAAACGTACACGTTTTCGGCCGAAAACGCGTTTGCCGGCGAAAACGCACACCACGGCTCTTTCTGAGAAAAAGCAAGCACGGAGGACGAGAACCGCTTTTGCCCTGCGTAGCGTTCCGGGCAGCGGGTAGAACCAGGCAGAGAATTCCCGGCTAGCAGCTTCCCTGTGGCGGGGAAGTGCAAACGTACACGTTTTCGGCCGAAAACGCGTTTTCCGGCGAAAACGCACACCACGGCTCTTTCTGAGAAAAAGCAAGCACGGAGGACGAGAACCGCTTTTGCCCTGCGTAGCGTTCCGGGCAGCGGGTAGAACCAGGCAGAGAATTCCCGGCTAGCAGCTTCCCTGTGGCGGGGAAGTGCAAACGTACACGTTTTCGGCCGAAAACGCGTTTTCCGGCGAAAACGCACACCACGGCTCTTTCTGAGAAAAAGCAAGCACGGAGGACGAGAACCGCTTTTGCCCTGCGTAGCGTTCCGGGCAGCGGGTAGAACCAGGCAGAGAATTCCCGGCTAGCAGCTTCCCTGTGGCGGGGAAGTGCAAACGTACACGTTTTCGGCCGAAAACGCGTTTTCCGGCGAAAACGCACACCACGGCTCTTTCTGAGAAAAAGCAAGCACGGAGGACGAGAACCGCTTTTGCCCTGCGTAGCGTTCCGGGCAGCGGGTAGAACCAGGCAGAGAATTCCCGGCTAGCAGCTTCCCTGTGGCGGGGAAGTGCAAACGTACACGTTTTCGGCCGAAAACGCGTTTTCCGGCGAAAACGCACACCACGGCTCTTTCTGAGAAAAAGCAAGCACGGAGGACGAGAACCGCTTTTGCCCTGCGTAGCGTTCCGGGCAGCGGGTAGAACCAGGCAGAGAATTCCCGGCTAGCAGCTTCCCTGTGGCGGGGAAGTGCAAACGTACACGTTTTCGGCCGAAAACGCGTTTTCCGGCGAAAACGCACACCACGGCTCTTTCTGAGAAAAAGCAAGCACGGAGGACGAGAACCGCTTTTGCCCTGCGTAGCGTTCCGGGCAGCGGGTAGAACCAGGCAGAGAATTCCCGGCTAGCAGCTTCCCTGTGGCGGGGAAGTGCAAACGTACACGTTTTCGGCCGAAAACGCGTTTTCCGGCGAAAACGCACACCACGGCTCTTTCTGAGAAAAAGCAAGCACGGAGGACGAGAACCGCTTTTGCCCTGCGTAGCGTTCCGGGCAGCGGGTAGAACCAGGCAGAGAATTCCCGGCTAGCAGCTTCCCTGTGGCGGGGAAGTGCAAACGTACACGTTTTCGGCCGAAAACGCGTTTTCCGGCGAAAACGCACACCACGGCTCTTTCTGAGAAAAAGCAAGCACGGAGGACGAGAACCGCTTTTGCCCTGCGTAGCGTTCCGGGCAGCGGGTAGAACCAGGCAGAGAATTCCCGGCTAGCAGCTTCCCTGTGGCGGGGAAGTGCAAACGTACACGTTTTCGGCCGAAAACGCGTTTTCCGGCGAAAACGCACACCACGGCTCTTTCTGAGAAAAAGCAAGCACGGAGGACGAGAACCGCTTTTGCCCTGCGTAGCGTTCCGGGCAGCGGGTAGAACCAGGCAGAGAATTCCCGGCTAGCAGCTTCCCTGTGGCGGGGAAGTGCAAACGTACACGTTTTCGGCCGAAAACGCGTTTTCCGGCGAAAACGCACACCACGGCTCTTTCTGAGAAAAAGCAAGCACGGAGGACGAGAACCGCTTTTGCCCTGCGTAGCGTTCCGGGCAGCGGGTAGAACCAGGCAGAGAATTCCCGGCTAGCAGCTTCCCTGTGGCGGGGAAGTGCAAACGTACACGTTTTCGGCCGAAAACGCGTTTTCCGGCGAAAACGCACACCACGGCTCTTTCTGAGAAAAAGCAAGCACGGAGGACGAGAACCGCTTTTGCCCTGCGTAGCGTTCCGGGCAGCGGGTAGAACCAGGCAGAGAATTCCCGGCTAGCAGCTTCCCTGTGGCGGGGAAGTGCAAACGTACACGTTTTCGGCCGAAAACGCGTTTTCCGGCGAAAACGCACACCACGGCTCTTTCTGAGAAAAAGCAAGCACGGAGGACGAGAACCGCTTTTGCCCTGCGTAGCGTTCCGGGCAGCGGGTAGAACCAGGCAGAGAATTCCCGGCTAGCAGCTTCCCTGTGGCGGGGAAGTGCAAACGTACACGTTTTCGGCCGAAAACGCGTTTTCCGGCGAAAACGCACACCACGGCTCTTTCTGAGAAAAAGCAAGCACGGAGGACGAGAACCGCTTTTGCCCTGCGTAGCGTTCCGGGCAGCGGGTAGAACCAGGCAGAGAATTCCCGGCTAGCAGCTTCCCTGTGGCGGGGAAGTGCAAACGTACACGTTTTCGGCCGAAAACGCGTTTTCCGGCGAAAACGCACACCACGGCTCTTTCTGAGAAAAAGCAAGCACGGAGGACGAGAACCGCTTTTGCCCAGCGTAGCGTTCCGGGCAGCGGGTAGAACCAGGCAGAGAATTCCCGGCTAGCAGCTTCCCTGTGGCGGGGAAGTGCAAACGTACACGTTTTCGGCCGAAAACGCGTTTGCCGGCGAAAACGCACACCACGGCTCTTTCTGAGAAAAAGCAAGCACGGAGGACGAGAACCGCTTTTGCCCTGCGTAGCGTTCCGGGCAGCGGGTAGAACCAGGCAGAGAATTCCCGGCTAGCAGCTTCCCTGTGGCGGGGAAGTGCAAACGTACACGTTTTCGGCCGAAAACGCGTTTTCCGGCGAAAACGCACACCACGGCTCTTTCTGAGAAAAAGCAAGCACGGAGGACGAGAACCGCTTTTGCCCTGCGTAGCGTTCCGGGCAGCGGGTAGAACCAGGCAGAGAATTCCCGACTAGCAGCTTCCCTGTGGCGGGGAAGTGCAAACGTACACGTTTTCGGCCGAAAACGCGTTTTGCGGCGAAAACGCACACCACGGCTCTTTCTGAGAAAAAGCAAGCACGGAGGACGAGAACCGCTTTTGCCCTGCGTAGCGTTCCGGGCAGCGGGTAGAACCAGGCAGAGAATTCCCGGCTAGCAGCTTCCCTGTGGCGGGGAAGTGCAAACGTACACGTTTTCGGCCGAAAACGCGTTTGCCGGCGAAAACGCACACCACGGCTCTTTCTGAGAAAAAGCAAGCACGGAGGACGAGAACCGCTTTTGCCCTGCGTAGCGTTCCGGGCAGCGGGTAGAACCAGGCAGAGAATTCGCGGCTAGCAGCTTCCCTGTGGCGGGGAAGTGCAAACGTACACGTTTTCGGCCGAAAACGCGTTTTCCGGCGAAAACGCACACCACGGCTCTTTCTGAGAAAAAGCAAGCACGGAGGACGAGAACCGCTTTTGCCCTGCGTAGCGTTCCGGACAGCGGGTAGAACCAGGCAGAGAATTCGCGGCTAGCAGCTTCCCTGTGGCGGGGAAGTGCAAACGTACACGTTTTCGGCCGAAAACGCGTTTTCCGGCGAAAACGCACACCACGGCTCTTTCTGAGAAAAAGCAAGCCCGGAGGACGAGAACCGCTTTTGCCCTGCGTAGCGTTCCGGGCAGCGGGTAGAACCAGGCAGAGAATTCCCGGCTAGCAGCTTCCCTGTGGCGGGGAAGTGCAAACGTGCACGTTTTCGGCCGAAAACGCATTTGCCGGCGAAAACGCACACCACGGCTCTTTCTGAGAAAAAGCAAGCACGGAGGACGAGAACCGCTTTTGCCCTGCGTAGCGTTCCGGGCAGCGGGTAGAACCAGGCAGAGAATTCCCGGCTAGCAGCTTCCCTGTGGCGGGGAAGTGCAAACGTACACGTTTTCGGCCGAAAACGCGTTTTCCGGCGAAAACGCACACCACGGCTCTTTCTGAGAAAAAGCAAGCACGGAGGACGAGAACCGCTTTTGCCCTGCGTAGCGTTCCGGGCAGCGGGTAGAACCAGGCAGAGAATTCCCGGCTAGCAGCTTCCCTGTGGCGGGGAAGTGCAAACGTACACGTTTTCGGCCGAAAACGCGTTTGCCGGCGAAAACGCACACCACGGCTCTTTCTGAGAAAAAGCAAGCACGGAGGACGAGAACCGCTTTTGCCCTGCGTAGCGTTCCGGGCAGCGGGTAGAACCAGGCAGAGAATTCCCGGCTAGCAGCTTCCCTGTGGCGGGGAAGTGCAAACGTACACGTTTTCGGCCGAAAACGCGTTTTCCGTCGAAAACGCACACCACGGCTCTTTCTGAGAAAAAGCAAGCACGGAGGACGAGAACCGCTTTTGCCCTGCGTAGCGTTCCGGGCAGCGGGTAGAACCAGGCAGAGAATTCCCGGCTAGCAGCTTCCCTGTGGCGGGGAAGTGCAAACGTACACGTTTTCGGCCGAAAACGCGTTTTCCGGCGAAAACGCACACCACGGCTCTTTCTGAGAAAAAGCAAGCACGGAGGACGAGAACCGCTTTTGCCCTGCGTAGCGTTCCGGGCAGCGGGTAGAACCAGGCAGAGAATTCCCGGCTAGCAGCTTCCCTGTGGCGGGGAAGTGCAAACGTACACGTTTTCGGCCGAAAACGCGTTTGCCGGCGAAAACGCACACCACGGCTCTTTCTGAGAAAAAGCAAGCACGGAGGACGAGAACCGCTTTTGCCCTGCGTAGCGTTCCGGGCAGCGGGTAGAACCAGGCAGAGAATTCCCGGCTAGCAGCTTCCCTGTGGCGGGGAAGTGCAAACGTACACGTTTTCGGCCGAAAACGCGTTTTCCGGCGAAAACGCACACCACGGCTCTTTCTGAGAAAAAGCAAGCACGGAGGACGAGAACCGCTTTTGCCCTGCGTAGCGTTCCGGGCAGCGGGTAGAACCAGGCAGAGAATTCCCGGCTAGCAGCTTCCCTGTGGCGGGGAAGTGCAAACGTACACGTTTTCGGCCGAAAACGTGTTTTCCGGCGAAAACGCACACCACGGCTCTTTCTGAGAAAAAGCAAGCACGGAGGACGAGAACCGCTTTTGCCCTGCGTAGCGTTCCGGGCAGCGGGTAGAACCAGGCAGAGAATTCCCGGCTAGCAGCTTCCCTGTGGCGGGGAAGTGCAAACGTACACGTTTTCGGCCGAAAACGCGTTTTCCGGCGAAAACGCACACCACGGCTCTTTCTGAGAAAAAGCAAGCACGGAGGACGAGAACCGCTTTTGCCCTGCGTAGCGTTCCGGGCAGCGGGTAGAACCAGGCAGAGAATTCCCGGCTAGCAGCTTCCCTGTGGCGGGGAAGTGCAAACGTACACGTTTTCGGCCAAAAACGCGTTTGCCGGCGAAAACGCACACCACGGCTCTTTCTGAGAAAAAGCAAGCACGGAGGACGAGAACCGCTTTTGCCCTGCGTAGCGTTCCGGGCAGCGGGTAGAACCAGGCAGAGAATTCCCGGCTAGCAGCTTCCCTGTGGCGGGGAAGTGCAAACGTACACGTTTTCGGCCGAAAACGCGTTTTCCGGCGAAAACGCACACCACGGCTCTTTCTGAGAAAAAGCAAGCACGGAGGACGAGAACCGCTTTTGCCCAGCGTAGCGTTCCGGGCAGCGGGTAGAACCAGGCAGAGAATTCCCGGCTAGCAGCTTCCCTGTGGCGGGGAAGTGCAAACGTACACGTTTTCGGCCGAAAATGCGTTTTCCGGCGAAAACGCACACCACGGCTCTTTCTGAGAAAAAGCAAGCACGGAGGACGAGAACCGCTTTTGCCCTGCGTAGCGTTCCGGGCAGCGGGTAGAACCAGGCAGAGAATTCCCGGCTAGCAGCTTCCCTGTGGCGGGGAAGTGCAAACGTACACGTTTTCGGCCGAAAACGCGTTTTCCGGCGAAAACGCACACCACGGCTCTTTCTGAGAAAAAGCAAGCACGGAGGACGAGAACCGCTTTTGCCCTGCGTAGCGTTCCGGGCAGCGGGTAGAACCAGGCAGAGAATTCCCGACTAGCAGCTTCCCTGTGGCGGGGAAGTGCAAACGTACACGTTTTCGGCCGAAAACGCGTTTTCCGTCGAAAACGCACACCACGGCTCTTTCTGAGAAAAAGCAAGCACGGAGGACGAGAACCGCTTTTGCCCTGCGTAGCGTTCCGGGCAGCGGGTAGAACCAGGCAGAGAATTCCCGGCTAGCAGCTTCCCTGTGGCGGGGAAGTGCAAACGTACACGTTTTCGGCCGAAAACGCGTTTGCCGGCGAAAACGCACACCACGGCTCTTTCTGAGAAAAAGCAAGCACGGAGGACGAGAACCGCTTTTGCCCTGCGTAGCGTTCCGGGCAGCGGGTAGAACCAGGCAGAGAATTCGCGGCTAGCAGCTTCCCTGTGGCGGGGAAGTGCAAACGTACACGTTTTCGGCCGAAAACGCGTTTTCCGGCGAAAACGCACACCACGGCTCTTTCTGAGAAAAAGCAAGCACGGAGGACGAGAACCGCTTTTGCCCTGCGTAGCGTTCCGGACAGCGGGTAGAACCAGGCAGAGAATTCGCGGCTAGCAGCTTCCCTGTGGCGGGGAAGTGCAAACGTACACGTTTTCGGCCGAAAACGCGTTTTCCGGCGAAAACGCACACCACGGCTCTTTCTGAGAAAAAGCAAGCCCGGAGGACGAGAACCGCTTTTGCCCTGCGTAGCGTTCCGGGCAGCGGGTAGAACCAGGCAGAGAATTCCCGGCTAGCAGCTTCCCTGTGGCGGGGAAGTGCAAACGTGCACGTTTTCGGCCGAAAACGCATTTGCCGGCGAAAACGCACACCACGGCTCTTTCTGAGAAAAAGCAAGCACGGAGGACGAGAACCGCTTTTGCCCTGCGTAGCGTTCCGGGCAGCGGGTAGAACCAGGCAGAGAATTCCCGGCTAGCAGCTTCCCTGTGGCGGGGAAGTGCAAACGTACACGTTTTCGGCCGAAAACGCGTTTTCCGGCGAAAACGCACACCACGGCTCTTTCTGAGAAAAAGCAAGCACGGAGGACGAGAACCGCTTTTGCCCTGCGTAGCGTTCCGGGCAGCGGGTAGAACCAGGCAGAGAATTCCCGGCTAGCAGCTTCCCTGTGGCGGGGAAGTGCAAACGTACACGTTTTCGGCCGAAAACGCGTTTGCCGGCGAAAACGCACACCACGGCTCTTTCTGAGAAAAAGCAAGCACGGAGGACGAGAACCGCTTTTGCCCTGCGTAGCGTTCCGGGCAGCGGGTAGAACCAGGCAGAGAATTCCCGGCTAGCAGCTTCCCTGTGGCGGGGAAGTGCAAACGTACACGTTTTCGGCCGAAAACGCGTTTTCCGTCGAAAACGCACACCACGGCTCTTTCTGAGAAAAAGCAAGCACGGAGGACGAGAACCGCTTTTGCCCTGCGTAGCGTTCCGGGCAGCGGGTAGAACCAGGCAGAGAATTCCCGGCTAGCAGCTTCCCTGTGGCGGGGAAGTGCAAACGTACACGTTTTCGGCCGAAAACGCGTTTTCCGGCGAAAACGCACACCACGGCTCTTTCTGAGAAAAAGCAAGCACGGAGGACGAGAACCGCTTTTGCCCTGCGTAGCGTTCCGGGCAGCGGGTAGAACCAGGCAGAGAATTCCCGGCTAGCAGCTTCCCTGTGGCGGGGAAGTGCAAACGTACACGTTTTCGGCCGAAAACGCGTTTGCCGACGAAAACGCACACCACGGCTCTTTCTGAGAAAAAGCAAGCACGGAGGACGAGAACCGCTTTTGCCCTGCGTAGCGTTCCGGGCAGCGGGTAGAACCAGGCAGAGAATTCCCGGCTAGCAGCTTCCCTGTGGCGGGGAAGTGCAAACGTACACGTTTTCGGCCGAAAACGCGTTTGCCGACGAAAACGCACACCACGGCTCTTTCTGAGAAAAAGCAAGCACGGAGGACGAGAACCGCTTTTGCCCTGCGTAGCGTTCCGGGCAGCGGGTAGAACCAGGCAGAGAATTCCCGGCTAGCAGCTTCCCTGTGGCGGGGAAGTGCAAACGTACACGTTTTCGGCCGAAAACGCGTTTGCCGGCGAAAACGCACACCACGGCTCTTTCTGAGAAAAAGCAAGCACGGAGGACGAGAACCGCTTTTGCCCTGCGTAGCGTTCCGGGCAGCGGGTAGAACCAGGCAGAGAATTCCCGGCTAGCAGCTTCCCTGTGGCGGGGAAGTGCAAACGTACACGTTTTCGGCCGAAAACGCGTTTTCCGGCGAAAACGCACACCACGGCTCTTTCTGAGAAAAAGCAAGCACGGAGGACGAGAACCGCTTTTGCCCTGCGTAGCGTTCCGGGCAGCGGGTAGAACCAGGCAGAGAATTCCCGGCTAGCAGCTTCCCTGTGGCGGGGAAGTGCAAACGTACACGTTTTCGGCCGAAAACGCGTTTTCCGGCGAAAACGCACACCACGGCTCTTTCTGAGAAAAAGCAAGCACGGAGGACGAGAACCGCTTTTGCCCTGCGTAGCGTTCCGGGCAGCGGGTAGAACCAGGCAGAGAATTCGCGGCTAGCAGCTTCCCTGTGGCGGGGAAGTGCAAACGTACACGTTTTCGGCCGAAAACGCGTTTTCCGGCGAAAACGCACACCACGGCTCTTTCTGAGAAAAAGCAAGCACGGAGGACGAGAACCGCTTTTGCCCTGCGTAGCGTTCCGGGCAGCGGGTAGAACCAGGCAGAGAATTCCCGGCTAGCAGCTTCCCTGTGGCGGGGAAGTGCAAACGTACACGTTTTCGGCCGAAAACGCGTTTTCCGGCGAAAACGCACACCACGGCTCTTTCTGAGAAAAAGCAAGCACGGAGGACGAGAACCGCTTTTGCCCTGCGTAGCGTTCCGGGCAGCGGGTAGAACCAGGCAGAGAATTCCCGGCTAGCAGCTTCCCTGTGGCGGGGAAGTGCAAACGTACACGTTTTCGGCCGAAAACGCGTTTTCCGTCGAAAACGCACACCACGGCTCTTTCTGAGAAAAAGCAAGCACGGAGGACGAGAACCGCTTTTGCCCTGCGTAACGTTCCGGGCAGCGGGTAGAACCAGGCAGAGAATTCCCGGCTAGCAGCTTCCCTGTGGCGGGGAAGTGCAAACGTACACGTTTTCGGCCGAAAACGCGTTTGCCGGCGAAAACGCACACCACGGCTCTTTCTGAGAAAAAGCAAGCACGGAGGACGAGAACCGCTTTTGCCCTGCGTAGCGTTCCGGGCAGCGGGTAGAACCAGGCAGAGAATTCCCGGCTAGCAGCTTCCCTGTGGCGGGGAAGTGCAAACGTACACGTTTTCGGCCGAAAACGCGTTTTCCGGCGAAAACGCACACCACGGCTCTTTCTGAGAAAAAGCAAGCACGGAGGACGAGAACCGCTTTTGCCCTGCGTAGCGTTCCGGGCAGCGGGTAGAACCAGGCAGAGAATTCCCGGCTAGCAGCTTCCCTGTGGCGGGGAAGTGCAAACGTACACGTTTTCGGCCGAAAACGCGTTTGCCGGCGAAAACGCACACCACGGCTCTTTCTGAGAAAAAGCAAGCACGGAGGACGAGAACCGCTTTTGCCCTGCGTAGCGTTCCGGGCAGCGGGTAGAACCAGGCAGAGAATTCCCGGCTAGCAGCTTCCCTGTGGCGGGGAAGTGCAAACGTACACGTTTTCGGCCGAAAACGCGTTTTCCGGCGAAAACGCACACCACGGCTCTTTCTGAGAAAAAGCAAGCACGGAGGACGAGAACCGCTTTTGCCCTGCGTAGCGTTCCGGGCAGCGGGTAGAACCAGGCAGAGAATTCCCGGCTAGCAGCTTCCCTGTGGCGGGGAAGTGCAAACGTACACGTTTTCGGCCGAAAACGCGTTTGCCGGCGAAAACGCACACCACGGCTCTTTCTGAGAAAAAGCAAGCACGGAGGACGAGAACCGCTTTTGCCCTGCGTAGCGTTCCGGGCAGCGGGTAGAACCAGGCAGAGAATTCCCGGCTAGCAGCTTCCCTGTGGCGGGGAAGTGCAAACGTACACGTTTTCGGCCAAAAACGCGTTTGCCGACGAAAACGCACACCACGGCTCTTTCTGAGAAAAAGCAAGCACGGAGGACGAGAACCGCTTTTGCCCTGCGTAGCGTTCCGGGCAGCGGGTAGAACCAGGCAGAGAATTCCCGGCTAGCAGCTTCCCTGTGGCGGGGAAGTGCAAACGTACACGTTTTCGGCCGAAAACGCGTTTGCCGACGAAAACGCACACCACGGCTCTTTCTGAGAAAAAGCAAGCACGGAGGACGAGAACCGCTTTTGCCCTGCGTAGCGTTCCGGGCAGCGGGTAGAACCAGGCAGAGAATTCCCGGCTAGCAGCTTCCATACTCGTGAGCTCCGGGGACGGAACGCTTGCGTGGCGCGGGCAATTCCATGGAAGTGCAAACGTACACGTTTTCGGCGAAAACGCGTTTTGGCGAAAACGCCACACGGCTCTTTCTGAGAAAAGCAAGCACGAGGACGAGAACCGCTTTGCCCTGCGTAGCGTTCCGGGCAGCGGGTAGCACAGGCAGAGAATCCGCTAGCAGCTTCCTTCGGCCGAAAACGCGTTTTCCGGCGAAAACGCACACCACGGCTCTTTCTGAGAAAAAGCAAGCACGGAGGACGAGAACCGCTTTTGCCCTGCGTAGCGTTCCGGGCAGCGGGTAGAACCAGGCAGAGAATTCCCGGCTAGCAGCTTCCCTGTGGCGGGGAAGTGCAAACGTACACGTTTTCGGCCGAAAACGCGTTTTCCGGCGAAAACGCACACCACGGCTCTTTCTGAGAAAAAGCAAGCACGGAGGACGAGAACCGCTTTTGCCCTGCGTAGCGTTCCGGGCAGCGGGTAGAACCAGGCAGAGAATTCCCGGCTAGCAGCTTCCCTGTGGCGGGGAAGTGCAAACGTACACGTTTTCGGCCGAAAACGCGTTTTGCGGCGAAAACGCACACCACGGCTCTTTCTGAAGAAAAAGCAAGCACGGAGGACGAGAACCGCTTTTGCCCTGCGTAGCGTTCCGGGCAGCGGGTAGAACCAGGCAGAGAATTCCCGGCTAGCAGCTTCCCTGTGGCGGGGAAGTGCAAACGTACACGTTTTCGGCCGAAAACGCGTTTGCCGGCGAAAACGCACACCACGGCTCTTTCTGAGAAAAAGCAAGCACGGAGGACGAGAACCGCTTTTGCCCTGCGTAGCGTTCCGGGCAGCGGGTAGAACCAGGCAGAGAATTCCCGGCTAGCAG
Source organism: Athene noctua (assembly GCF_965140245.1). NCBI lineage: Eukaryota > Metazoa > Chordata > Aves > Strigiformes > Strigidae > Athene > Athene noctua. The sequence continues at coordinate 38,485 of NW_027437670.1, forward strand.
CTTCCCTGTGGCGGGGAAGTGCAAACGTACACGTTTTCGGCCGAAAACGCGTTTTCCGGCGAAAACGCACACCACGGCTCTTTCTGAGAAAAAGCAAGCACGGAGGACGAGAACCGCTTTTGCCCTGCGTAGCGTTCCGGGCAGCGGGTAGAACCAGGCAGAGAATTCCCGGCTAGCAGCTTCCCTGTGGCGGGGAAGTGCAAACGTACACGTTTTCGGCCGAAAACGCGTTTTCCGGCGAAAACGCACACCACGGCTCTTTCTGAGAAAAAGCAAGCACGGAGGACGAGAACCGCTTTTGCCCTGCGTAGCGTTCCGGGCAGCGGGTAGAACCAGGCAGAGAATTCCCGGCTAGCAGCTTCCCTGTGGCGGGGAAGTGCAAACGTACACGTTTTCGGCCGAAAACGCGTTTTCCGGCGAAAACGCACACCACGGCTCTTTCTGAGAAAAAGCAAGCACGGAGGACGAGAACCGCTTTTGCCCTGCGTAGCGTTCCGGGCAGCGGGTAGAACCAGGCAGAGAATTCCCGGCTAGCAGCTTCCCTGTGGCGGGGAAGTGCAAACGTACACGTTTTCGGCCGAAAACGCGTTTGCCGGCGAAAACGCACACCACGGCTCTTTCTGAGAAAAAGCAAGCACGGAGGACGAGAACCGCTTTTGCCCTGCGTAGCGTTCCGGGCAGCGGGTAGAACCAGGCAGAGAATTCGCGGCTAGCAGCTTCCCTGTGCGGGGAAGTGCAAACGTACACGTTTTCGGCCGAAAACGCGTTTTCCGGCGAAAACGCACACCACGGCTCTTTCTGAGGAAAAAGCAAGCACGGAGGACGAGAACCGCTTTTGCCCTGCGTAGCGTTCCGGGCAGCGGGTAGAACCAGGCAGAGAATTCCCGGCTAGCAGCTTCCCTGTGGCGGGGAAGTGCAAACGTACACGTTTTCGGCCGAAAACGCGTTTGCCGGCGAAAACGCACACCACGGCTCTTTCTGAGAAAAAGCAAGCACGGAGGACGAGAACCGCTTTTGCCCTGCGTAGCGTTCCGGGCAGCGGGTAGAACCAGGCAGAGAATTCCCGGCTAGCAGCTTCCCTGTGGCGGGGAAGTGCAAACGTACACGTTTTCGGCCGAAAACGCGTTTTCCGGCGAAAACGCACACCACGGCTCTTTCTGAGAAAAAGCAAGCAAAGAGGACGAGAACCGCTTTTGCCCTGCGTAGCGTTCCGGGCAGCGGGTAGAACCAGGCAGAGAATTCCCGGCTAGCAGCTTCCCTGTGGCGGGGAAGTGCAAACGTACACGTTTTCGGCCGAAAACGCGTTTTCCGGCGAAAACGCACACCACGGCTCTTTCTGAGAAAAAGCAAGCACGGAGGACGAGAACCGCTTTTGCCCTGCGTAGCGTTCCGGGCAGCGGGTAGAACCAGGCAGAGAATTCCCGGCTAGCAGCTTCCCTGTGGCGGGGAAGTGCAAACATACACGTTTTCGGCCGAAAACGCGTTTTCCGGTGAAAACGCACACCACGGCTCTTTCTGAGAAAAAGCAAGCACGGAGGACGAGAACCGCTTTTGCCCTGCGTAGCGTTCCGGGCAGCGGGTAGAACCAGGCAGAGAATTCGCGGCTAGCAGCTTCCCTGTGGCGGGGAAGTGCAAACGTACACGTTTTCGGCCGAAAACGCGTTTTCCGGCGAAAACGCACACCACGGCTCTTTCTGAGAAAAAGCAAGCACGGAGGACGAGAACCGCTTTTGCCCTGCGTAACGTTCCGGGCAGCGTGTAGAACCAGGCAGAGAATTCGCGGCTAGCAGCTTCCCTGTGGCGGGGAAGTGCAAACGTACACGTTTTCGGCCGAAAACGCGTTTGCCGGCGAAAACGCACACCACGGCTCTTTCTGAGAAAAAGCAAGCACGGAGGACGAGAACCGCTTTTGCCCTCCGTAGCGTTCCGGGCAGCGGGTAGAACCAGGCAGAGAATTCCCGGCTAGCAGCTTCCCTGTGGCGGGGAAGTGCAAACGTACACGTTTTCGGCCGAAAACGCGTTTGCCGGCGAAAACGCACACCACGGCTCTTTCTGAGAAAAAGCAAGCACGGAGGACGAGAACCGCTTTTGCCCTGCGTAGCGTTCCGGGCAGCGGGTAGAACCAGGCAGAGAATTCCCGGCTAGCAGCTTCCCTGTGGCGGGGAAGTGCAAACGTACACGTTTTCGGCCGAAAACGCGTTTTCCGGCGAAAACGCACACCACGGCTCTTTCTGAGAAAAAGCAAGCACGGAGGACGAGAACCGCTTTTGCCCTGCGTAGCGTTCCGGGCAGCGGGTAGAACCAGGCAGAGAATTCCCGGCTAGCAGCTTCCCTGTGGCGGGGAAGTGCAAACGTACACGTTTTCGGCCGAAAACGCGTTTTCCGGCGAAAACGCACACCACGGCTCTTTCTGAGAAAAAGCAAGCACGGAGGACGAGAACCGCTTTTGCCCTGCGTAGCGTTCCGGGCAGCGGGTAGAACCAGGCAGAGAATTCCCGGCTAGCAGCTTCCCTGTGGCGGGGAAGTGCAAACGTACACGTTTTCGGCCGAAAACGCGTTTTCCGGCGAAAACGCACACCACGGCTCTTTCTGAGAAAAAGCAAGCACGGAGGACGAGAACCGCTTTTGCCCTGCGTAGCGTTCCGGGCAGCGGGTAGAACCAGGCAGAGAATTCCCGGCTAGCAGCTTCCCTGTGGCGGGGAAGTGCAAACGTACACGTTTTCGGCCGAAAACGCGTTTTCCGGCGAAAACGCACACCACGGCTCTTTCTGAGAAAAAGCAAGCACGGAGGACGAGAACCGCTTTTGCCCTGCGTAGCGTTCCGGGCAGCGGGTAGAACCAGGCAGAGAATTCCCGGCTAGCAGCTTCCCTGTGGCGGGGAAGTGCAAACGTACACGTTTTCGGCCGAAAACGCGTTTTCCGGCGAAAACGCACACCACGGCTCTTTCTGAGAAAAAGCAAGCACGGAGGACGAGAACCGCTTTTGCCCTGCGTAGCGTTCCGGGCAGCGGGTAGAACCAGGCAGAGAATTCCCGGCTAGCAGCTTCCCTGTGGCGGGGAAGTGCAAACGTACACGTTTTCGGCCGAAAACGCGTTTGCCGACGAAAACGCACACCACGGCTCTTTCTGAGAAAAAGCAAGCACGGAGGACGAGAACCGCTTTTGCCCTGCGTAGCGTTCCGGGCAGCGGGTAGAACCAGGCAGAGAATTCCCGGCTAGCAGCTTCCCTGTGGCGGGGAAGTGCAAACGTACACGTTTTCGGCCGAAAACGCGTTTTCCGGCGAAAACGCACACCACGGCTCTTTCTGAGAAAAAGCAAGCACGGAGGACGAGAACCGCTTTTGCCCTGCGTAGCGTTCCGGGCAGCGGGTAGAACCAGGCAGAGAATTCCCGGCTAGCAGCTTCCCTGTGGCGGGGAAGTGCAAACGTACACGTTTTCGGCCGAAAACGCGTTTTCCGGCGAAAACGCACACCACGGCTCTTTCTGAGAAAAAGCAAGCACGGAGGACGAGAACCGCTTTTGCCCTGCGTAGCGTTCCGGGCAGCGGGTAGAACCAGGCAGAGAATTCCCGGCTAGCAGCTTCCCTGTGGCGGGGAAGTGCAAACGTACACGTTTTCGGCCAAAAACGCGTTTGCCGGCGAAAACGCACACCACGGCTCTTTCTGAGAAAAAGCAAGCACGGAGGACGAGAACCGCTTTTGCCCTGCGTAGCGTTCCGGGCAGCGGGTAGAACCAGGCAGAGAATTCCCGGCTAGCAGCTTCCCTGTGGCGGGGAAGTGCAAACGTACACGTTTTCGGCCGAAAACGCGTTTTCCGGCGAAAACGCACACCACGGCTCTTTCTGAGAAAAAGCAAGCACGGAGGACGAGAACCGCTTTTGCCCTGCGTAGCGTTCCGGGCAGCGGGTAGAACCAGGCAGAGAATTCCCGGCTAGCAGCTTCCCTGTGGCGGGGAAGTGCAAACGTACACGTTTTCGGCCGAAAACGCGTTTTCCGGCGAAAACGCACACCACGGCTCTTTCTGAGAAAAAGCAAGCACGGAGGACGAGAACCGCTTTTGCCCTGCGTAGCGTTCCGGGCAGCGGGTAGAACCAGGCAGAGAATTCCCGGCTAGCAGCTTCCCTGTGGCGGGGAAGTGCAAACGTACACGTTTTCGGCCGAAAACGCGTTTTCCGGCGAAAACGCACACCACGGCTCTTTCTGAGATAAAGCAAGCACGGAGGACGAGAACCGCTTTTGCCCTGCGTAGCGTTCCGGGCAGCGGGTAGAACCAGGCAGAGAATTCCCGGCTAGCAGCTTCCCTGTGGCGGGGAAGTGCAAACGTACACGTTTTCGGCCGAAAACGCGTTTTCCGGCGAAAACGCACACCACGGCTCTTTCTGAGAAAAAGCAAGCACGGAGGACGAGAACCGCTTTTGCCCTGCGTAGCGTTCCGGGCAGCGGGTAGAACCAGGCAGAGAATTCCCGGCTAGCAGCTTCCCTGTGGCGGGGAAGTGCAAACGTACACGTTTTCGGCCGAAAACGCGTTTGCCGGCGAAAACGCACACCACGGCTCTTTCTGAGAAAAAGCAAGCACGGAGGACGAGAACCGCTTTTGCCCTGCGTAGCGTTCCGGGCAGCGGGTAGAACCAGGCAGAGAATTCCCGGCTAGCAGCTTCCCTGTGGCGGGGAAGTGCAAACGTACACGTTTTCGGCCGAAAACGCGTTTTCCGGCGAAAACGCACACCACGGCTCTTTCTGAGAAAAAGCAAGCACGGAGGACGAGAACCGCTTTTGCCCTGCGTAGCGTTCCGGGCAGCGGGTAGAACCAGGCAGAGAATTCCCGGCTAGCAGCTTCCCTGTGGCGGGGAAGTGCAAACGTACACGTTTTCGGCCGAAAACGCGTTTTCCGGCGAAAACGCACACCACGGCTCTTTCTGAGAAAAAGCAAGCACGGAGGACGAGAACCGCTTTTGCCCTGCGTAACGTTCCGGGCAGCGGGTAGAACCAGGCAGAGAATTCCCGGCTAGCAGCTTCCCTGTGGCGGGGAAGTGCAAACGTACACGTTTTCGGCCGAAAACGCGTTTTCCGGCGAAAACGCACACCACGGCTCTTTCTGAGAAAAAGCAAGCACGGAGGACGAGAACCGCTTTTGCCCTGCGTAGCGTTCCGGGCAGCGGGTAGAACCAGGCAGAGAATTCCCGGCTAGCAGCTTCCCTGTGGCGGGGAAGTGCAAACGTACACGTTTTCGGCCAAAAACGCGTTTGCCGGCGAAAACGCACACCACGGCTCTTTCTGAGAAAAAGCAAGCACGGAGGACGAGAACCGCTTTTGCCCTGCGTAGCGTTCCGGGCAGCGGGTAGAACCAGGCAGAGAATTCCCGGCTAGCAGCTTCCCTGTGGCGGGGAAGTGCAAACGTACACGTTTTCGGCCGAAAACGCGTTTTCCGGCGAAAACGCACACCACGGCTCTTTCTGAGAAAAAGCAAGCACGGAGGACGAGAACCGCTTTTGCCCTGCGTAGCGTTCCGGGCAGCGGGTAGAACCAGGCAGAGAATTCCCGGCTAGCAGCTTCCCTGTGGCGGGGAAGTGCAAACGTACACGTTTTCGGCCGAAAACGCGTTTGCCGGCGAAAACGCACACCACGGCTCTTTCTGAGAAAAAGCAAGCACGGAGGACGAGAACCGCTTTTGCCCTGCGTAGCGTTCCGGGCAGCGGGTAGAACCAGGCAGAGAATTCCCGGCTAGCAGCTTCCCTGTGGCGGGGAAGTGCAAACGTACACGTTTTCGGCCGAAAACGCGTTTGCCGGCGAAAACGCACACCACGGCTCTTTCTGAGAAAAAGCAAGCACGGAGGACGAGAACCGCTTTTGCCCTGCGTAGCGTTCCGGGCAGCGGGTAGAACCAGGCAGAGAATTCGCGGCTAGCAGCTTCCCTGTGGCGGGGAAGTGCAAACGTACACGTTTTCGGCCGAAAACGCGTTTTCCGGCGAAAACGCACACCACGGCTCTTTCTGAGAAAAAGCAAGCACGGAGGACGAGAACCGCTTTTGCCCTGCGTAGCGTTCCGGGCAGCGGGTAGAACCAGGCAGAGAATTCCCGGCTAGCAGCTTCCCTGTGGCGGGGAAGTGCAAACGTACACGTTTTCGGCCGAAAACGCGTTTTCCGGCGAAAACGCACACCACGGCTCTTTCTGAGAAAAAGCAAGCACGGAGGACGAGAACCGCTTTTGCCCTGCGTAGCGTTCCGGGCAGCGGGTAGAACCAGGCAGAGAATTCCCGGCTAGCAGCTTCCCTGTGGCGGGGAAGTGCAAACATACACGTTTTCGGCCGAAAACGCGTTTTCCGGCGAAAACGCACACCACGGCTCTTTCTGAGAAAAAGCAAGCACGGAGGACGAGAACCGCTTTTGCCCTGCGTAGCGTTCCGGGCAGCGGGTAGAACCAGGCAGAGAATTCCCGGCTAGCAGCTTCCCTGTGGCGGGGAAGTGCAAACGTACACGTTTTCGGCCGAAAACGCGTTTCCGGCGAAAACGCACACCACGGCTCTTTCTGAGAAAAAGCAAGCACGGAGGACGAGAACCGCTTTTGCCCTGCGTAGCGTTCCGGGCAGCGGGTAGAACCAGGCAGAGAATTCCCGGCTAGCAGCTTCCCTGTGGCGGGGAAGTGCAAACGTACACGTTTTCGGCCGAAAACGCGTTTGCCGGCGAAAACGCACACCACGGCTCTGTCTGAGAAAAAGCAAGCACGGAGGACGAGAACCGCTTTTGCCCTGCGTAGCGTTCCGGGCAGCGGGTAGAACCAGGCAGAGAATTCCCGGCTAGCAGCTTCCCTGTGGCGGGGAAGTGCAAACGTACACGTTTTCGGCCGAAAACGCGTTTTCCGGCGAAAACGCACACCACGGCTCTTTCTGAGAAAAAGCAAGCACGGAGGACGAGAACCGCTTTTGCCCTGCGTAGCGTTCCGGGCAGCGGGTAGAACCAGGCAGAGAATTCCCGGCTAGCAGCTTCCCTGTGGCGGGGAAGTGCAAACGTACACGTTTTCGGCCGAAAACGCGTTTGCCGGCGAAAACGCACACCACGGCTCTTTCTGAGAAAAAGCAAGCACGGAGGACGAGAACCGCTTTTGCCCTGCGTAGCGTTCCGGGCAGCGGGTAGAACCAGGCAGAGAATTCCCGGCTAGCAGCTTCCCTGTGGCGGGGAAGTGCAAACGTACACGTTTTCGGCCGAAAACGCGTTTTCCGGCGAAAACGCACACCACGGCTCTTTCTGAGAAAAAGCAAGCACGGAGGACGAGAACCGCTTTTGCCCTGCGTAGCGTTCCGGGCAGCGGGTAGAACCAGGCAGAGAATTCCCGGCTAGCAGCTTCCCTGTGGCGGGGAAGTGCAAACGTACACGTTTTCGGCCGAAAACGCGTTTTCCGGCGAAAACGCACACCACGGCTCTTTCTGAGAAAAAGCAAGCACGGAGGACGAGAACCGCTTTTGCCCTGCGTAGCGTTCCGGGCAGCGGGTAGAACCAGGCAGAGAATTCCCGGCTAGCAGCTTCCCTGTGGCGGGGAAGTGCAAACGTACACGTTTTCGGCCGAAAACGCGTTTTCCGGCGAAAACGCACACCACGGCTCTTTCTGAGAAAAAGCAAGCACGGAGGACGAGAACCGCTTTTGCCCTGCGTAGCGTTCCGGGCAGCGGGTAGAACCAGGCAGAGAATTCCCGGCTAGCAGCTTCCCTGTGGCGGGGAAGTGCAAACGTACACGTTTTCGGCCGAAAACGCGTTTTCCGGCGAAAACGCACACCACGGCTCTTTCTGAGAAAAAGCAAGCACGGAGGACGAGAACCGCTTTTGCCCTGCGTAGCGTTCCGGGCAGCGGGTAGAACCAGGCAGAGAATTCCCGGCTAGCAGCTTCCCTGTGGCGGGGAAGTGCAAACGTACACGTTTTCGGCCGAAAACGCGTTTTCCGGCGAAAACGCACACCACGGCTCTTTCTGAGAAAAAGCAAGCACGGAGGACGAGAACCGCTTTTGCCCTGCGTAGCGTTCCGGGCAGCGGGTAGAACCAGGCAGAGAATTCCCGGCTAGCAGCTTCCCTGTGGCGGGGAAGTGCAAACGTACACGTTTTCGGCCGAAAACGCGTTTTCCGGCGAAAACGCACACCACGGCTCTTTCTGAGAAAAAGCAAGCACGGAGGACGAGAACCGCTTTTGCCCTGCGTAGCGTTCCGGGCAGCGGGTAGAACCAGGCAGAGAATTCCCGGCTAGCAGCTTCCCTGTGGCGGGGAAGTGCAAACGTACACGTTTTCGGCCGAAAACGCGTTTTCCGGCGAAAACGCACACCACGGCTCTTTCTGAGAAAAAGCAAGCACGGAGGACGAGAACCGCTTTTGCCCTGCGTAGCGTTCCGGGCAGCGGGTAGAACCAGGCAGAGAATTCCCGGCTAGCAGCTTCCCTGTGGCGGGGAAGTGCAAACGTACACGTTTTCGGCCGAAAACGCGTTTTCCGGCGAAAACGCACACCACGGCTCTTTCTGAGAAAAAGCAAGCACGGAGGACGAGAACCGCTTTTGCCCTGCGTAGCGTTCCGGGCAGCGGGTAGAACCAGGCAGAGAATTCCCGGCTAGCAGCTTCCCTGTGGCGGGGAAGTGCAAACGTACACGTTTTCGGCCGAAAACGCGTTTTCCGGCGAAAACGCACACCACGGCTCTTTCTGAGAAAAAGCAAGCACGGAGGACGAGAACCGCTTTTGCCCTGCGTAGCGTTCCGGGCAGCGGGTAGAACCAGGCAGAGAATTCCCGGCTAGCAGCTTCCCTGTGGCGGGGAAGTGCAAACGTACACGTTTTCGGCCGAAAACGCGTTTGCCGGCGAAAACGCACACCACGGCTCTTTCTGAGAAAAAGCAAGCACGGAGGACGAGAACCGCTTTTGCCCTGCGTAGCGTTCCGGGCAGCGGGTAGAACCAGGCAGAGAATTCCCGGCTAGCAGCTTCCCTGTGGCGGGGAAGTGCAAACGTACACGTTTTCGGCCGAAAACGCGTTTGCCGGCGAAAACGCACACCACGGCTCTTTCTGAGAAAAAGCAAGCACGGAGGACGAGAACCGCTTTTGCCCTGCGTAGCGTTCCGGGCAGCGGGTAGAACCAGGCAGAGACTTCCCGGCTAGCAGCTTCCCTGTGGCGGGGAAGTGCAAACGTACACGTTTTCGGCCGAAAACGCGTTTGCCGGCGAAAACGCACACCACGGCTCTTTCTGAGAAAAAGCAAGCACGGAGGACGAGAACCGCTTTTGCCCTGCGTAGCGTTCCGGGCAGCGGGTAGAACCAGGCAGAGAATTCCCGGCTAGCAGCTTCCCTGTGGCGGGGAAGTGCAAACGTACACGTTTTCGGCCGAAAACGCGTTTTCCGGCGAAAACGCACACCACGGCTCTTTCTGAGAAAAAGCAAGCACGGAGGACGAGAACCGCTTTTGCCCTGCGTAGCGTTCCGGGCAGCGGGTAGAACCAGGCAGAGAATTCCCGGCTAGCAGCTTCCCTGTGGCGGGGAAGTGCAAACGTACACGTTTTCGGCCGAAAACGCGTTTGCCGGCGAAAACGCACACCACGGCTCTTTCTGAGAAAAAGCAAGCACGGAGGACGAGAACCGCTTTTGCCCTGCGTAGCGTTCCGGGCAGCGGGTAGAACCAGGCAGAGAATTCCCGGCTAGCAGCTTCCCTGTGGCGGGGAAGTGCAAACGTACACGTTTTCGGCCGGAAAACGCGTTTTCCGGCGAAAACGCACACCACGGCTCTTTCTGAGAAAAAGCAAGCACGGAGGACGAGAACCGCTTTTGCCCTGCGTAGCGTTCCGGGCAGCGGGTAGAACCAGGCAGAGAATTCCCGGCTAGCAGCTTCCCTGTGGCGGGGAAGTGCAAACGTACACGTTTTCGGCCGAAAACGCGTTTGCCGGCGAAAACGCACACCACGGCTCTTTCTGAGAAAAAGCAAGCACGGAGGACGAGAACCGCTTTTGCCCTGCGTAGCGTTCCGGGCAGCGGGTAGAACCAGGCAGAGAATTCCCGGCTAGCAGCTTCCCTGTGGCGGGGAAGTGCAAACGTACACGTTTTCGGCCGAAAACGCGTTTGCCGGCGAAAACGCACACCACGGCTCTTTCTGAGAAAAAGCAAGCACGGAGGACGAGAACCGCTTTTGCCCTGCGTAGCGTTCCGGGCAGCGGGTAGAACCAGGCAGAGAATTCCCGGCTAGCAGCTTCCCTGTGGCGGGGAAGTGCAAACGTACACGTTTTCGGCCGAAAACGCGTTTGCCGGCGAAAACGCACACCACGGCTCTTTCTGAGAAAAAGCAAGCACGGAGGACGAGAACCGCTTTTGCCCTGCGTAGCGTTCCGGGCAGCGGGTAGAACCAGGCAGAGAATTCCCGGCTAGCAGCTTCCCTGTGGCGGGAAGTGCAAACGTACACGTTTTCGGCCGAAAACGCGTTTGCCGGCGAAAACGCACACCACGGCTCTTTCTGAGAAAAAGCAAGCACGGAGGACGAGAACCGCTTTTGCCCTGCGTAGCGTTCCGGGCAGCGGGTAGAACCAGGCAGAGAATTCCCGGCTAGCAGCTTCCCTGTGGCGGGGAAGTGCAAACGTACACGTTTTCGGCCGAAAACGCGTTTTCCGGCGAAAACGCACACCACGGCTCTTTCTGCGAAAAAGCAAGCACGGAGGACGAGAACCGCTTTTGCCCTGCGTAGCGTTCCGGGCAGCGGGTAGAACCAGGCAGAGAATTCCCGGCTAGCAGCTTCCCTGTGGCGGGGAAGTGCAAACGTACACGTTTTCGGCCGAAAACGCGTTTTCCGGCGAAAACGCACACCACGGCTCTTTCTGAGAAAAAGCAAGCACGGAGGACGAGAACCGCTTTTGCCCTGCGTAGCGTTCCGGGCAGCGGGTAGAACCAGGCAGAGAATTCCCGGCTAGCAGCTTCCCTGTGGCGGGGAAGTGCAAACGTACACGTTTTCGGCCGAAAACGCGTTTGCCGGCGAAAACGCACACCACGGCTCTTTCTGAGAAAAAGCAAGCACGGAGGACGAGAACCGCTTTTGCCCTGCGTAGCGTTCCGGGCAGCGGGTAGAACCAGGCAGAGAATTCCCGGCTAGCAGCTTCCCTGTGGCGGGGAAGTGCAAACGTACACGTTTTCGGCCGAAAACGCGTTTGCCGGCGAAAACGCACCCACGGCTCTTTCTGAGAAAAAGCAAGCACGGAGGACGAGAACCGCTTTTGCCCTGCGTAGCGTTCCGGGCAGCGGGTAGAACCAGGCAGAGAATTCCCGGCTAGCAGCTTCCCTGTGGCGGGGAAGTGCAAACGTACACGTTTTCGGCCGAAAACGCGTTTGCCGGCGAAAACGCACACCACGGCTCTTTCTGAGAAAAAGCAAGCACGGAGGACGAGAACCGCTTTTGCCCTGCGTAGCGTTCCGGGCAGCGGGTAGAACCAGGCAGAGAATTCCCGGCTAGCAGCTTCCCTGTGGCGGGGAAGTGCAAACGTACACGTTTTCGGCCGAAAACGCGTTTGCCGGCGAAAACGCACACCACGGCTCTTTCTGAGAAAAAGCAAGCACGGAGGACGAGAACCGCTTTTGCCCTGCGTAGCGTTCCGGGCAGCGGGTAGAACCAGGCAGAGAATTCCCGGCTAGCAGCTTCCCTGTGGCGGGGAAGTGCAAACGTACACGTTTTCGGCCGAAAACGCGTTTGCCGGCGAAAACGCACACCACGGCTCTTTCTGAGAAAAAGCAAGCACGGAGGACGAGAACCGCTTTTGCCCTGCGTAGCGTTCCGGGCAGCGGGTAGAACCAGGCAGAGAATTCCCGGCTAGCAGCTTCCCTGTGGCGGGGAAGTGCAAACGTACACGTTTTCGGCCGAAAACGCGTTTGCCGGCGAAAACGCACACCACGGCTCTTTCTGAGAAAAAGCAAGCACGGAGGACGAGAACCGCTTTTGCCCTGCGTAGCGTTCCGGGCAGCGGGTAGAACCAGGCAGAGAATTCCCGGCTAGCAGCTTCCCTGTGGCGGGGAAGTGCAAACGTACACGTTTTCGGCCGAAAACGCGTTTGCCGGCGAAAACGCACACCACGGCTCTTTCTGAGAAAAAGCAAGCACGGAGGACGAGAACCGCTTTTGCCCTGCGTAGCGTTCCGGGCAGCGGGTAGAACCAGGCAGAGAATTCCCGGCTAGCAGCTTCCCTGTGGCGGGGAAGTGCAAACGTACACGTTTTCGGCCGAAAACGCGTTTGCCGGCGAAAACGCACACCACGGCTCTTTCTGAGAAAAAGCAAGCACGGAGGACGAGAACCGCTTTTGCCCTGCGTAGCGTTCCGGGCAGCGGGTAGAACCAGGCAGAGAATTCCCGGCTAGCAGCTTCCCTGTGGCGGGGAAGTGCAAACGTACACGTTTTCGGCCGAAAACGCGTTTGCCGGCGAAAACGCACACCACGGCTCTTTCTGAGAAAAAGCAAGCACGGAGGACGAGAACCGCTTTTGCCCTGCGTAGCGTTCCGGGCAGCGGGTAGAACCAGGCAGAGAATTCCCGGCTAGCAGCTTCCCTGTGGCGGGGAAGTGCAAACGTACACGTTTTCGGCCGAAAACGCGTTTGCCGGCGAAAACGCACACCACGGCTCTTTCTGAGAAAAAGCAAGCACGGAGGACGAGAACCGCTTTTGCCCTGCGTAGCGTTCCGGGCAGCGGGTAGAACCAGGCAGAGAATTCCCGGCTAGCAGCTTCCCTGTGGCGGGGAAGTGCAAACGTACACGTTTTCGGCCGAAAACGCGTTTGCCGGCGAAAACGCACACCACGGCTCTTTCTGAGAAAAAGCAAGCACGGAGGACGAGAACCGCTTTTGCCCTGCGTAGCGTTCCGGGCAGCGGGTAGAACCAGGCAGAGAATTCCCGGCTAGCAGCTTCCCTGTGGCGGGGAAGTGCAAACGTACACGTTTTCGGCCGAAAACGCGTTTGCCGGCGAAAACGCACACCACGGCTCTTTCTGAGAAAAAGCAAGCACGGAGGACGAGAACCGCTTTTGCCCTGCGTAGCGTTCCGGGCAGCGGGTAGAACCAGGCAGAGAATTCCCGGCTAGCAGCTTCCCTGTGGCGGGGAAGTGCAAACGTACACGTTTTCGGCCGAAAACGCGTTTGCCGGCGAAAACGCACACCACGGCTCTTTCTGAGAAAAAGCAAGCACGGAGGACGAGAACCGCTTTTGCCCTGCGTAGCGTTCCGGGCAGCGGGTAGAACCAGGCAGAGAATTCCCGGCTAGCAGCTTCCCTGTGGCGGGGAAGTGCAAACGTACACGTTTTCGGCCGAAAACGCGTTTGCCGGCGAAAACGCACACCACGGCTCTTTCTGAGAAAAAGCAAGCACGGAGGACGAGAACCGCTTTTGCCCTGCGTAGCGTTCCGGGCAGCGGGTAGAACCAGGCAGAGAATTCCCGGCTAGCAGCTTCCCTGTGGCGGGGAAGTGCAAACGTACACGTTTTCGGCCGAAAACGCGTTTGCCGGCGAAAACGCACACCACGGCTCTTTCTGAGAAAAAGCAAGCACGGAGGACGAGAACCGCTTTTGCCCTGCGTAGCGTTCCGGGCAGCGGGTAGAACCAGGCAGAGAATTCCCGGCTAGCAGCTTCCCTGTGGCGGGGAAGTGCAAACGTACACGTTTTCGGCCGAAAACGCGTTTGCCGGCGAAAACGCACACCACGGCTCTTTCTGAGAAAAAGCAAGCACGGAGGACGAGAACCGCTTTTGCCCTGCGTAGCGTTCCGGGCAGCGGGTAGAACCAGGCAGAGAATTCCCGGCTAGCAGCTTCCCTGTGGCGGGGAAGTGCAAACGTACACGTTTTCGGCCGAAAACGCGTTTGCCGGCGAAAACGCACACCACGGCTCTTTCTGAGAAAAAGCAAGCACGGAGGACGAGAACCGCTTTTGCCCTGCGTAGCGTTCCGGGCAGCGGGTAGAACCAGGCAGAGAATTCCCGGCTAGCAGCTTCCCTGTGGCGGGGAAGTGCAAACGTACACGTTTTCGGCCGAAAACGCGTTTGCCGGCGAAAACGCACACCACGGCTCTTTCTGAGAAAAAGCAAGCACGGAGGACGAGAACCGCTTTTGCCCTGCGTAGCGTTCCGGGCAGCGGGTAGAACCAGGCAGAGAATTCCCGGCTAGCAGCTTCCCTGTGGCGGGGAAGTGCAAACGTACACGTTTTCGGCCGAAAACGCGTTTGCCGGCGAAAACGCACACCACGGCTCTTTCTGAGAAAAAGCAAGCACGGACGACGAGAACCGCTTTTGCCCTGCGTAGCGTTCCGGGCAGCGGGTAGAACCAGGCAGAGAATTCCCGGCTAGCAGCTTCCCTGTGGCGGGGAAGTGCAAACGTACACGTTTTCGGCCGAAAACGCGTTTGCCGGCGAAAACGCACACCACGGCTCTTTCTGAGAAAAAGCAAGCACGGAGGACGAGAACCGCTTTTGCCCTGCGTAGCGTTCCGGGCAGCGGGTAGAACCAGGCAGAGAATTCCCGGCTAGCAGCTTCCCTGTGGCGGGGAAGTGCATTTTCGGCCGAAAACGCGTTTGCCGGCGAAAACGCACACCACGGCTCTTTCTGAGAAAAAGCAAGCACGGAGGACGAGAACCGCTTTTGCCCTGCGTAGCGTTCCGGGCAGCGGGTAGAACCAGGCAGAGAATTCCCGGCTAGCAGCTTCCCTGTGGCGGGGAAGTGCAAACGTACACGTTTTCGGCCGAAAACGCGTTTGCCGGCGAAAACGCACACCACGGCTCTTTCTGAGAAAAAGCAAGCACGGAGGACGAGAACCGCTTTTGCCCTGCGTAGCGTTCCGGGCAGCGGGTAGAACCAGGCAGAGAATTCCCGGCTAGCAGCTTCCCTGTGGCGGGGAAGTGCAAACGTACACGTTTTCGGCCGAAAACGCGTTTGCCGGCGAAAACGCACACCACGGCTCTTTCTGAGAAAAAGCAAGCACGGAGGACGAGAACCGCTTTTGCCCTGCGTAGCGTTCCGGGCAGCGGGTAGAACCAGGCAGAGAATTCCCGGCTAGCAGCTTCCCTGTGGCGGGGAAGTGCAAACGTACACGTTTTCGGCCGAAAACGCGTTTGCCGGCGAAAACGCACACCACGGCTCTTTCTGAGAAAAAGCAAGCACGGAGGACGAGAACCGCTTTTGCCCTGCGTAGCGTTCCGGGCAGCGGGTAGAACCAGGCAGAGAATTCCCGGCTAGCAGCTTCCCTGTGGCGGGGAAGTGCAAACGTACACGTTTTCGGCCGAAAACGCGTTTGCCGGCGAAAACGCACACCACGGCTCTTTCTGAGAAAAAGCAAGCACGGAGGACGAGAACCGCTTTTGCCCTGCGTAGCGTTCCGGGCAGCGGGTAGAACCAGGCAGAGAATTCCCGGCTAGCAGCTTCCCTGTGGCGGGGAAGTGCAAACGTACACGTTTTCGGCCGAAAACGCGTTTGCCGGCGAAAACGCACACCACGGCTCTTTCTGAGAAAAAGCAAGCACGGAGGACGAGAACCGCTTTTGCCCTGCGTAGCGTTCCGGGCAGCGGGTAGAACCAGGCAGAGAATTCCCGGCTAGCAGCTTCCCTGTGGCGGGGAAGTGCAAACGTACACGTTTTCGGCCGAAAACGCGTTTGCCGGCGAAAACGCACACCACGGCTCTTTCTGAGAAAAAGCAAGCACGGAGGACGAGAACCGCTTTTGCCCTGCGTAGCGTTCCGGGCAGCGGGTAGAACCAGGCAGAGAATTCCCGGCTAGCAGCTTCCCTGTGGCGGGGAAGTGCAAACGTACACGTTTTCGGCCGAAAACGCGTTTGCCGGCGAAAACGCACACCACGGCTCTTTCTGAGAAAAAGCAAGCACGGAGGACGAGAACCGCTTTTGCCCTGCGTAGCGTTCCGGGCAGCGGGTAGAACCAGGCAGAGAATTCCCGGCTAGCAGCTTCCCTGTGGCGGGGAAGTGCAAACGTACACGTTTTCGGCCGAAAACGCGTTTGCCGGCGAAAACGCACACCACGGCTCTTTCTGAGAAAAAGCAAGCACGGAGGACGAGAACCGCTTTTGCCCTGCGTAGCGTTCCGGGCAGCGGGTAGAACCAGGCAGAGAATTCCCGGCTAGCAGCTTCCCTGTGGCGGGGAAGTGCAAACGTACACGTTTTCGGCCGAAAACGCGTTTGCCGGCGAAAACGCACACCACGGCTCTTTCTGAGAAAAAGCAAGCACGGAGGACGAGAACCGCTTTTGCCCTGCGTAGCGTTCCGGGCAGCGGGTAGAACCAGGCAGAGAATTCCCGGCTAGCAGCTTCCCTGTGGCGGGGAAGTGCAAACGTACACGTTTTCGGCCGAAAACGCGTTTGCCGGCGAAAACGCACACCACGGCTCTTTCTGAGAAAAAGCAAGCACGGAGGACGAGAACCGCTTTTGCCCTGCGTAGCGTTCCGGGCAGCGGGTAGAACCAGGCAGAGAATTCCCGGCTAGCAGCTTCCCTGTGGCGGGGAAGTGCAAACGTACACGTTTTCGGCCGAAAACGCGTTTGCCGGCGAAAACGCACACCACGGCTCTTTCTGAGAAAAAGCAAGCACGGAGGACGAGAACCGCTTTTGCCCTGCGTAGCGTTCCGGGCAGCGGGTAGAACCAGGCAGAGAATTCCCGGCTAGCAGCTTCCCTGTGGCGGGGAAGTGCAAACGTACACGTTTTCGGCCGAAAACGCGTTTGCCGGCGAAAACGCACACCACGGCTCTTTCTGAGAAAAAGCAAGCACGGAGGACGAGAACCGCTTTTGCCCTGCGTAGCGTTCCGGGCAGCGGGTAGAACCAGGCAGAGAATTCCCGGCTAGCAGCTTCCCTGTGGCGGGGAAGTGCAAACGTACACGTTTTCGGCCGAAAACGCGTTTGCCGGCGAAAACGCACACCACGGCTCTTTCTGAGAAAAAGCAAGCACGGAGGACGAGAACCGCTTTTGCCCTGCGTAGCGTTCCGGGCAGCGGGTAGAACCAGGCAGAGAATTCCCGGCTAGCAGCTTCCCTGTGGCGGGGAAGTGCAAACGTACACGTTTTCGGCCGAAAACGCGTTTTCCGGCGAAAACGCACACCACGGCTCTTTCTGAGAAAAAGCAAGCACGGAGGACGAGAACCGCTTTTGCCCTGCGTAGCGTTCCGGGCAGCGGGTAGAACCAGGCAGAGAATTCCCGGCTAGCAGCTTCCCTGTGGCGGGGAAGTGCAAACGTACACGTTTTCGGCCGAAAACGCGTTTTCCGGCGAAAACGCACACCACGGCTCTTTCTGAGAAAAAGCAAGCACGGAGGACGAGAACCGCTTTTGCCCTGCGTAGCGTTCCGGGCAGCGGGTAGAACCAGGCAGAGAATTCCCGGCTAGCAGCTTCCCTGTGGCGGGGAAGTGCAAACGTACACGTTTTCGGCCGAAAACGCGTTTTCCGGCGAAAACGCACACCACGGCTCTTTCTGAGAAAAAGCAAGCACGGAGGACGAGAACCGCTTTTGCCCTGCGTAGCGTTCCGGGCAGCGGGTAGAACCAGGCAGAGAATTCCCGGCTAGCAGCTTCCCTGTGGCGGGGAAGTGCAAACGTACACGTTTTCGGCCGAAAACGCGTTTTCCGGCGAAAACGCACACCACGGCTCTTTCTGAGAAAAAGCAAGCACGGAGGACGAGAACCGCTTTTGCCCTGCGTAGCGTTCCGGGCAGCGGGTAGAACCAGGCAGAGAATTCCCGGCTAGCAGCTTCCCTGTGGCGGGGAAGTGCAAACGTACACGTTTTCGGCCGAAAACGCGTTTGCCGGCGAAAACGCACACCACGGCTCTTTCTGAGAAAAAGCAAGCACGGAGGACGAGAACCGCTTTTGCCCTGCGTAGCGTTCCGGGCAGCGGGTAGAACCAGGCAGAGAATTCCCGGCTAGCAGCTTCCCTGTGGCGGGGAAGTGCAAACGTACACGTTTTCGGCCGAAAACGCGTTTGCCGGCGAAAACGCACACCACGGCTCTTTCTGAGAAAAAGCAAGCACGGAGGACGAGAACCGCTTTTGCCCTGCGTAGCGTTCCGGGCAGCGGGTAGAACCAGGCAGAGAATTCCCGGCTAGCAGCTTCCCTGTGGCGGGGAAGTGCAAACGTACACGTTTTCGGCCGAAAACGCGTTTTCCGGCGAAAACGCACACCACGGCTCTTTCTGAGAAAAAGCAAGCACGGAGGACGAGAACCGCTTTTGCCCTGCGTAGCGTTCCGGGCAGCGGGTAGAACCAGGCAGAGAATTCCCGGCTAGCAGCTTCCCTGTGGCGGGGAAGTGCAAACGTACACGTTTTCGGCCGAAAACGCGTTTGCCGGCGAAAACGCACACCACGGCTCTTTCTGAGAAAAAGCAAGCACGGAGGACGAGAACCGCTTTTGCCCTGCGTAGCGTTCCGGGCAGCGGGTAGAACCAGGCAGAGAATTCCCGGCTAGCAGCTTCCCTGTGGCGGGGAAGTGCAAACGTACACGTTTTCGGCCGAAAACGCGTTTGCCGGCGAAAACGCACACCACGGCTCTTTCTGAGAAAAAGCAAGCACGGAGGACGAGAACCGCTTTTGCCCTGCGTAGCGTTCCGGGCAGCGGGTAGAACCAGGCAGAGAATTCCCGGCTAGCAGCTTCCCTGTGGCGGGGAAGTGCAAACGTACACGTTTTCGGCCGAAAACGCGTTTGCCGGCGAAAACGCACACCACGGCTCTTTCTGAGAAAAAGCAAGCACGGAGGACGAGAACCGCTTTTGCCCTGCGTAGCGTTCCGGGCAGCGGGTAGAACCAGGCAGAGAATTCCCGGCTAGCAGCTTCCCTGTGGCGGGGAAGTGCAAACGTACACGTTTTCGGCCGAAAACGCGTTTTCCGGCGAAAACGCACACCACGGCTCTTTCTGAGAAAAAGCAAGCACGGAGGACGAGAACCGCTTTTGCCCTGCGTAGCGTTCCGGGCAGCGGGTAGAACCAGGCAGAGAATTCCCGGCTAGCAGCTTCCCTGTGGCGGGGAAGTGCAAACGTACACGTTTTCGGCCGAAAACGCGTTTGCCGGCGAAAACGCACACCACGGCTCTTTCTGAGAAAAAGCAAGCACGGAGGACGAGAACCGCTTTTGCCCTGCGTAGCGTTCCGGGCAGCGGGTAGAACCAGGCAGAGAATTCCCGGCTAGCAGCTTCCCTGTGGCGGGGAAGTGCAAACGTACACGTTTTCGGCCGAAAACGCGTTTGCCGGCGAAAACGCACACCACGGCTCTTTCTGAGAAAAAGCAAGCACGGAGGACGAGAACCGCTTTTGCCCTGCGTAGCGTTCCGGGCAGCGGGTAGAACCAGGCAGAGAATTCCCGGCTAGCAGCTTCCCTGTGGCGGGGAAGTGCAAACGTACACGTTTTCGGCCGAAAACGCGTTTGCCGGCGAAAACGCACACCACGGCTCTTTCTGAGAAAAAGCAAGCACGGAGGACGAGAACCGCTTTTGCCCTGCGTAGCGTTCCGGGCAGCGGGTAGAACCAGGCAGAGAATTCCCGGCTAGCAGCTTCCCTGTGGCGGGGAAGTGCAAACGTACACGTTTTCGGCCGAAAACGCGTTTGCCGGCGAAAACGCACACCACGGCTCTTTCTGAGAAAAAGCAAGCACGGAGGACGAGAACCGCTTTTGCCCTGCGTAGCGTTCCGGGCAGCGGGTAGAACCAGGCAGAGAATTCCCGGCTAGCAGCTTCCCTGTGGCGGGGAAGTGCAAACGTACACGTTTTCGGCCGAAAACGCGTTTGCCGGCGAAAACGCACACCACGGCTCTTTCTGAGAAAAAGCAAGCACGGAGGACGAGAACCGCTTTTGCCCTGCGTAGCGTTCCGGGCAGCGGGTAGAACCAGGCAGAGAATTCCCGGCTAGCAGCTTCCCTGTGGCGGGGAAGTGCAAACGTACACGTTTTCGGCCGAAAACGCGTTTGCCGGCGAAAACGCACACCACGGCTCTTTCTGAGAAAAAGCAAGCACGGAGGACGAGAACCGCTTTTGCCCTGCGTAGCGTTCCGGGCAGCGGGTAGAACCAGGCAGAGAATTCCCGGCTAGCAGCTTCCCTGTGGCGGGGAAGTGCAAACGTACACGTTTTCGGCCGAAAACGCGTTTGCCGGCGAAAACGCACACCACGGCTCTTTCTGAGAAAAAGCAAGCACGGAGGACGAGAACCGCTTTTGCCCTGCGTAGCGTTCCGGGCAGCGGGTAGAACCAGGCAGAGAATTCCCGGCTAGCAGCTTCCCTGTGGCGGGGAAGTGCAAACGTACACGTTTTCGGCCGAAAACGCGTTTGCCGGCGAAAACGCACACCACGGCTCTTTCTGAGAAAAAGCAAGCACGGAGGACGAGAACCGCTTTTGCCCTGCGTAGCGTTCCGGGCAGCGGGTAGAACCAGGCAGAGAATTCCCGGCTAGCAGCTTCCCTGTGGCGGGGAAGTGCAAACGTACACGTTTTCGGCCGAAAACGCGTTTTCCGGCGAAAACGCACACCACGGCTCTTTCTGAGAAAAAGCAAGCACGGAGGACGAGAACCGCTTTTGCCCTGCGTAGCGTTCCGGGCAGCGGGTAGAACCAGGCAGAGAATTCCCGGCTAGCAGCTTCCCTGTGGCGGGGAAGTGCAAACGTACACGTTTTCGGCCGAAAACGCGTTTTCCGGCGAAAACGCACACCACGGCTCTTTCTGAGAAAAAGCAAGCACGGAGGACGAGAACCGCTTTTGCCCTGCGTAGCGTTCCGGGCAGCGGGTAGAACCAGGCAGAGAATTCCCGGCTAGCAGCTTCCCTGTGGCGGGGAAGTGCAAACGTACACGTTTTCGGCCGAAAACGCGTTTTCCGGCGAAAACGCACACCACGGCTCTTTCTGAGAAAAAGCAAGCACGGAGGACGAGAACCGCTTTTGCCCTGCGTAGCGTTCCGGGCAGCGGGTAGAACCAGGCAGAGAATTCCCGGCTAGCAGCTTCCCTGTGGCGGGGAAGTGCAAACGTACACGTTTTCGGCCGAAAACGCGTTTTCCGGCGAAAACGCACACCACGGCTCTTTCTGAGAAAAAGCAAGCACGGAGGACGAGAACCGCTTTTGCCCTGCGTAGCGTTCCGGGCAGCGGGTAGAACCAGGCAGAGAATTCCCGGCTAGCAGCTTCCCTGTGGCGGGGAAGTGCAAACGTACACGTTTTCGGCCGAAAACGCGTTTTCCGGCGAAAACGCACACCACGGCTCTTTCTGAGAAAAAGCAAGCACGGAGGACGAGAACCGCTTTTGCCCTGCGTAGCGTTCCGGGCAGCGGGTAGAACCAGGCAGAGAATTCCCGGCTAGCAGCTTCCCTGTGGCGGGGAAGTGCAAACGTACACGTTTTCGGCCGAAAACGCGTTTTCCGGCGAAAACGCACACCACGGCTCTTTCTGAGAAAAAGCAAGCACGGAGGACGAGAACCGCTTTTGCCCTGCGTAGCGTTCCGGGCAGCGGGTAGAACCAGGCAGAGAATTCCCGGCTAGCAGCTTCCCTGTGGCGGGGAAGTGCAAACGTACACGTTTTCGGCCGAAAACGCGTTTTCCGGCGAAAACGCACACCACGGCTCTTTCTGAGAAAAAGCAAGCACGGAGGACGAGAACCGCTTTTGCCCTGCGTAGCGTTCCGGGCAGCGGGTAGAACCAGGCAGAGAATTCCCGGCTAGCAGCTTCCCTGTGGCGGGGAAGTGCAAACGTACACGTTTTCGGCCGAAAACGCGTTTTCCGGCGAAAACGCACACCACGGCTCTTTCTGAGAAAAAGCAAGCACGGAGGACGAGAACCGCTTTTGCCCTGCGTAGCGTTCCGGGCAGCGGGTAGAACCAGGCAGAGAATTCCCGGCTAGCAGCTTCCCTGTGGCGGGGAAGTGCAAACGTACACGTTTTCGGCCGAAAACGCGTTTTCCGGCGAAAACGCACACCACGGCTCTTTCTGAGAAAAAGCAAGCACGGAGGACGAGAACCGCTTTTGCCCTGCGTAGCGTTCCGGGCAGCGGGTAGAACCAGGCAGAGAATTCCCGGCTAGCAGCTTCCCTGTGGCGGGGAAGTGCAAACGTACACGTTTTCGGCCGAAAACGCGTTTTCCGGCGAAAACGCACACCACGGCTCTTTCTGAGAAAAAGCAAGCACGGAGGACGAGAACCGCTTTTGCCCTGCGTAGCGTTCCGGGCAGCGGGTAGAACCAGGCAGAGAATTCCCGGCTAGCAGCTTCCCTGTGGCGGGGAAGTGCAAACGTACACGTTTTCGGCCGAAAACGCGTTTTCCGGCGAAAACGCACACCACGGCTCTTTCTGAGAAAAAGCAAGCACGGAGGACGAGAACCGCTTTTGCCCTGCGTAGCGTTCCGGGCAGCGGGTAGAACCAGGCAGAGAATTCCCGGCTAGCAGCTTCCCTGTGGCGGGGAAGTGCAAACGTACACGTTTTCGGCCGAAAACGCGTTTTCCGGCGAAAACGCACACCACGGCTCTTTCTGAGAAAAAGCAAGCACGGAGGACGAGAACCGCTTTTGCCCTGCGTAGCGTTCCGGGCAGCGGGTAGAACCAGGCAGAGAATTCCCGGCTAGCAGCTTCCCTGTGGCGGGGAAGTGCAAACGTACACGTTTTCGGCCGAAAACGCGTTTTCCGGCGAAAACGCACACCACGGCTCTTTCTGAGAAAAAGCAAGCACGGAGGACGAGAACCGCTTTTGCCCTGCGTAGCGTTCCGGGCAGCGGGTAGAACCAGGCAGAGAATTCCCGGCTAGCAGCTTCCCTGTGGCGGGGAAGTGCAAACGTACACGTTTTCGGCCGAAAACGCGTTTTCCGGCGAAAACGCACACCACGGCTCTTTCTGAGAAAAAGCAAGCACGGAGGACGAGAACCGCTTTTGCCCTGCGTAGCGTTCCGGGCAGCGGGTAGAACCAGGCAGAGAATTCCCGGCTAGCAGCTTCCCTGTGGCGGGGAAGTGCAAACGTACACGTTTTCGGCCGAAAACGCGTTTTCCGGCGAAAACGCACACCACGGCTCTTTCTGAGAAAAAGCAAGCACGGAGGACGAGAACCGCTTTTGCCCTGCGTAGCGTTCCGGGCAGCGGGTAGAACCAGGCAGAGAATTCCCGGCTAGCAGCTTCCCTGTGGCGGGGAAGTGCAAACGTACACGTTTTCGGCCGAAAACGCGTTTTCCGGCGAAAACGCACACCACGGCTCTTTCTGAGAAAAAGCAAGCACGGAGGACGAGAACCGCTTTTGCCCTGCGTAGCGTTCCGGGCAGCGGGTAGAACCAGGCAGAGAATTCCCGGCTAGCAGCTTCCCTGTGGCGGGGAAGTGCAAACGTACACGTTTTCGGCCGAAAACGCGTTTTCCGGCGAAAACGCACACCACGGCTCTTTCTGAGAAAAAGCAAGCACGGAGGACGAGAACCGCTTTTGCCCTGCGTAGCGTTCCGGGCAGCGGGTAGAACCAGGCAGAGAATTCCCGGCTAGCAGCTTCCCTGTGGCGGGGAAGTGCAAACGTACACGTTTTCGGCCGAAAACGCGTTTTCCGGCGAAAACGCACACCACGGCTCTTTCTGAGAAAAAGCAAGCACGGAGGACGAGAACCGCTTTTGCCCTGCGTAGCGTTCCGGGCAGCGGGTAGAACCAGGCAGAGAATTCCCGGCTAGCAGCTTCCCTGTGGCGGGGAAGTGCAAACGTACACGTTTTCGGCCGAAAACGCGTTTTCCGGCGAAAACGCACACCACGGCTCTTTCTGAGAAAAAGCAAGCACGGAGGACGAGAACCGCTTTTGCCCTGCGTAGCGTTCCGGGCAGCGGGTAGAACCAGGCAGAGAATTCCCGGCTAGCAGCTTCCCTGTGGCGGGGAAGTGCAAACGTACACGTTTTCGGCCGAAAACGCGTTTTCCGGCGAAAACGCACACCACGGCTCTTTCTGAGAAAAAGCAAGCACGGAGGACGAGAACCGCTTTTGCCCTGCGTAGCGTTCCGGGCAGCGGGTAGAACCAGGCAGAGAATTCCCGGCTAGCAGCTTCCCTGTGGCGGGGAAGTGCAAACGTACACGTTTTCGGCCGAAAACGCGTTTTCCGGCGAAAACGCACACCACGGCTCTTTCTGAGAAAAAGCAAGCACGGAGGACGAGAACCGCTTTTGCCCTGCGTAGCGTTCCGGGCAGCGGGTAGAACCAGGCAGAGAATTCCCGGCTAGCAGCTTCCCTGTGGCGGGGAAGTGCAAACGTACACGTTTTCGGCCGAAAACGCGTTTTCCGGCGAAAACGCACACCACGGCTCTTTCTGAGAAAAAGCAAGCACGGAGGACGAGAACCGCTTTTGCCCTGCGTAGCGTTCCGGGCAGCGGGTAGAACCAGGCAGAGAATTCCCGGCTAGCAGCTTCCCTGTGGCGGGGAAGTGCAAACGTACACGTTTTCGGCCGAAAACGCGTTTTCCGGCGAAAACGCACACCACGGCTCTTTCTGAGAAAAAGCAAGCACGGAGGACGAGAACCGCTTTTGCCCTGCGTAGCGTTCCGGGCAGCGGGTAGAACCAGGCAGAGAATTCCCGGCTAGCAGCTTCCCTGTGGCGGGGAAGTGCAAACGTACACGTTTTCGGCCGAAAACGCGTTTTCCGGCGAAAACGCACACCACGGCTCTTTCTGAGAAAAAGCAAGCACGGAGGACGAGAACCGCTTTTGCCCTGCGTAGCGTTCCGGGCAGCGGGTAGAACCAGGCAGAGAATTCCCGGCTAGCAGCTTCCCTGTGGCGGGGAAGTGCAAACGTACACGTTTTCGGCCGAAAACGCGTTTTCCGGCGAAAACGCACACCACGGCTCTTTCTGAGAAAAAGCAAGCACGGAGGACGAGAACCGCTTTTGCCCTGCGTAGCGTTCCGGGCAGCGGGTAGAACCAGGCAGAGAATTCCCGGCTAGCAGCTTCCCTGTGGCGGGGAAGTGCAAACGTACACGTTTTCGGCCGAAAACGCGTTTTCCGGCGAAAACGCACACCACGGCTCTTTCTGAGAAAAAGCAAGCACGGAGGACGAGAACCGCTTTTGCCCTGCGTAGCGTTCCGGGCAGCGGGTAGAACCAGGCAGAGAATTCCCGGCTAGCAGCTTCCCTGTGGCGGGGAAGTGCAAACGTACACGTTTTCGGCCGAAAACGCGTTTTCCGGCGAAAACGCACACCACGGCTCTTTCTGAGAAAAAGCAAGCACGGAGGACGAGAACCGCTTTTGCCCTGCGTAGCGTTCCGGGCAGCGGGTAGAACCAGGCAGAGAATTCCCGGCTAGCAGCTTCCCTGTGGCGGGGAAGTGCAAACGTACACGTTTTCGGCCGAAAACGCGTTTTCCGGCGAAAACGCACACCACGGCTCTTTCTGAGAAAAAGCAAGCACGGAGGACGAGAACCGCTTTTGCCCTGCGTAGCGTTCCGGGCAGCGGGTAGAACCAGGCAGAGAATTCCCGGCTAGCAGCTTCCCTGTGGCGGGGAAGTGCAAACGTACACGTTTTCGGCCGAAAACGCGTTTTCCGGCGAAAACGCACACCACGGCTCTTTCTGAGAAAAAGCAAGCACGGAGGACGAGAACCGCTTTTGCCCTGCGTAGCGTTCCGGGCAGCGGGTAGAACCAGGCAGAGAATTCCCGGCTAGCAGCTTCCCTGTGGCGGGGAAGTGCAAACGTACACGTTTTCGGCCGAAAACGCGTTTTCCGGCGAAAACGCACACCACGGCTCTTTCTGAGAAAAAGCAAGCACGGAGGACGAGAACCGCTTTTGCCCTGCGTAGCGTTCCGGGCAGCGGGTAGAACCAGGCAGAGAATTCCCGGCTAGCAGCTTCCCTGTGGCGGGGAAGTGCAAACGTACACGTTTTCGGCCGAAAACGCGTTTTCCGGCGAAAACGCACACCACGGCTCTTTCTGAGAAAAAGCAAGCACGGAGGACGAGAACCGCTTTTGCCCTGCGTAGCGTTCCGGGCAGCGGGTAGAACCAGGCAGAGAATTCCCGGCTAGCAGCTTCCCTGTGGCGGGGAAGTGCAAACGTACACGTTTTCGGCCGAAAACGCGTTTTCCGGCGAAAACGCACACCACGGCTCTTTCTGAGAAAAAGCAAGCACGGAGGACGAGAACCGCTTTTGCCCTGCGTAGCGTTCCGGGCAGCGGGTAGAACCAGGCAGAGAATTCCCGGCTAGCAGCTTCCCTGTGGCGGGGAAGTGCAAACGTACACGTTTTCGGCCGAAAACGCGTTTTCCGGCGAAAACGCACACCACGGCTCTTTCTGAGAAAAAGCAAGCACGGAGGACGAGAACCGCTTTTGCCCTGCGTAGCGTTCCGGGCAGCGGGTAGAACCAGGCAGAGAATTCCCGGCTAGCAGCTTCCCTGTGGCGGGGAAGTGCAAACGTACACGTTTTCGGCCGAAAACGCGTTTTCCGGCGAAAACGCACACCACGGCTCTTTCTGAGAAAAAGCAAGCACGGAGGACGAGAACCGCTTTTGCCCTGCGTAGCGTTCCGGGCAGCGGGTAGAACCAGGCAGAGAATTCCCGGCTAGCAGCTTCCCTGTGGCGGGGAAGTGCAAACGTACACGTTTTCGGCCGAAAACGCGTTTTCCGGCGAAAACGCACACCACGGCTCTTTCTGAGAAAAAGCAAGCACGGAGGACGAGAACCGCTTTTGCCCTGCGTAGCGTTCCGGGCAGCGGGTAGAACCAGGCAGAGAATTCCCGGCTAGCAGCTTCCCTGTGGCGGGGAAGTGCAAACGTACACGTTTTCGGCCGAAAACGCGTTTTCCGGCGAAAACGCACACCACGGCTCTTTCTGAGAAAAAGCAAGCACGGAGGACGAGAACCGCTTTTGCCCTGCGTAGCGTTCCGGGCAGCGGGTAGAACCAGGCAGAGAATTCCCGGCTAGCAGCTTCCCTGTGGCGGGGAAGTGCAAACGTACACGTTTTCGGCCGAAAACGCGTTTTCCGGCGAAAACGCACACCACGGCTCTTTCTGAGAAAAAGCAAGCACGGAGGACGAGAACCGCTTTTGCCCTGCGTAGCGTTCCGGGCAGCGGGTAGAACCAGGCAGAGAATTCCCGGCTAGCAGCTTCCCTGTGGCGGGGAAGTGCAAACGTACACGTTTTCGGCCGAAAACGCGTTTTCCGGCGAAAACGCACACCACGGCTCTTTCTGAGAAAAAGCAAGCACGGAGGACGAGAACCGCTTTTGCCCTGCGTAGCGTTCCGGGCAGCGGGTAGAACCAGGCAGAGAATTCCCGGCTAGCAGCTTCCCTGTGGCGGGGAAGTGCAAACGTACACGTTTTCGGCCGAAAACGCGTTTTCCGGCGAAAACGCACACCACGGCTCTTTCTGAGAAAAAGCAAGCACGGAGGACGAGAACCGCTTTTGCCCTGCGTAGCGTTCCGGGCAGCGGGTAGAACCAGGCAGAGAATTCCCGGCTAGCAGCTTCCCTGTGGCGGGGAAGTGCAAACGTACACGTTTTCGGCCGAAAACGCGTTTTCCGGCGAAAACGCACACCACGGCTCTTTCTGAGAAAAAGCAAGCACGGAGGACGAGAACCGCTTTTGCCCTGCGTAGCGTTCCGGGCAGCGGGTAGAACCAGGCAGAGAATTCCCGGCTAGCAGCTTCCCTGTGGCGGGGAAGTGCAAACGTACACGTTTTCGGCCGAAAACGCGTTTTCCGGCGAAAACGCACACCACGGCTCTTTCTGAGAAAAAGCAAGCACGGAGGACGAGAACCGCTTTTGCCCTGCGTAGCGTTCCGGGCAGCGGGTAGAACCAGGCAGAGAATTCCCGGCTAGCAGCTTCCCTGTGGCGGGGAAGTGCAAACGTACACGTTTTCGGCCGAAAACGCGTTTTCCGGCGAAAACGCACACCACGGCTCTTTCTGAGAAAAAGCAAGCACGGAGGACGAGAACCGCTTTTGCCCTGCGTAGCGTTCCGGGCAGCGGGTAGAACCAGGCAGAGAATTCCCGGCTAGCAGCTTCCCTGTGGCGGGGAAGTGCAAACGTACACGTTTTCGGCCGAAAACGCGTTTTCCGGCGAAAACGCACACCACGGCTCTTTCTGAGAAAAAGCAAGCACGGAGGACGAGAACCGCTTTTGCCCTGCGTAGCGTTCCGGGCAGCGGGTAGAACCAGGCAGAGAATTCCCGGCTAGCAGCTTCCCTGTGGCGGGGAAGTGCAAACGTACACGTTTTCGGCCGAAAACGCGTTTTCCGGCGAAAACGCACACCACGGCTCTTTCTGAGAAAAAGCAAGCACGGAGGACGAGAACCGCTTTTGCCCTGCGTAGCGTTCCGGGCAGCGGGTAGAACCAGGCAGAGAATTCCCGGCTAGCAGCTTCCCTGTGGCGGGGAAGTGCAAACGTACACGTTTTCGGCCGAAAACGCGTTTTCCGGCGAAAACGCACACCACGGCTCTTTCTGAGAAAAAGCAAGCACGGAGGACGAGAACCGCTTTTGCCCTGCGTAGCGTTCCGGGCAGCGGGTAGAACCAGGCAGAGAATTCCCGGCTAGCAGCTTCCCTGTGGCGGGGAAGTGCAAACGTACACGTTTTCGGCCGAAAACGCGTTTTCCGGCGAAAACGCACACCACGGCTCTTTCTGAGAAAAAGCAAGCACGGAGGACGAGAACCGCTTTTGCCCTGCGTAGCGTTCCGGGCAGCGGGTAGAACCAGGCAGAGAATTCCCGGCTAGCAGCTTCCCTGTGGCGGGGAAGTGCAAACGTACACGTTTTCGGCCGAAAACGCGTTTTCCGGCGAAAACGCACACCACGGCTCTTTCTGAGAAAAAGCAAGCACGGAGGACGAGAACCGCTTTTGCCCTGCGTAGCGTTCCGGGCAGCGGGTAGAACCAGGCAGAGAATTCCCGGCTAGCAGCTTCCCTGTGGCGGGGAAGTGCAAACGTACACGTTTTCGGCCGAAAACGCGTTTTCCGGCGAAAACGCACACCACGGCTCTTTCTGAGAAAAAGCAAGCACGGAGGACGAGAACCGCTTTTGCCCTGCGTAGCGTTCCGGGCAGCGGGTAGAACCAGGCAGAGAATTCCCGGCTAGCAGCTTCCCTGTGGCGGGGAAGTGCAAACGTACACGTTTTCGGCCGAAAACGCGTTTTCCGGCGAAAACGCACACCACGGCTCTTTCTGAGAAAAAGCAAGCACGGAGGACGAGAACCGCTTTTGCCCTGCGTAGCGTTCCGGGCAGCGGGTAGAACCAGGCAGAGAATTCCCGGCTAGCAGCTTCCCTGTGGCGGGGAAGTGCAAACGTACACGTTTTCGGCCGAAAACGCGTTTTCCGGCGAAAACGCACACCACGGCTCTTTCTGAGAAAAAGCAAGCACGGAGGACGAGAACCGCTTTTGCCCTGCGTAGCGTTCCGGGCAGCGGGTAGAACCAGGCAGAGAATTCCCGGCTAGCAGCTTCCCTGTGGCGGGGAAGTGCAAACGTACACGTTTTCGGCCGAAAACGCGTTTTCCGGCGAAAACGCACACCACGGCTCTTTCTGAGAAAAAGCAAGCACGGAGGACGAGAACCGCTTTTGCCCTGCGTAGCGTTCCGGGCAGCGGGTAGAACCAGGCAGAGAATTCCCGGCTAGCAGCTTCCCTGTGGCGGGGAAGTGCAAACGTACACGTTTTCGGCCGAAAACGCGTTTTCCGGCGAAAACGCACACCACGGCTCTTTCTGAGAAAAAGCAAGCACGGAGGACGAGAACCGCTTTTGCCCTGCGTAGCGTTCCGGGCAGCGGGTAGAACCAGGCAGAGAATTCCCGGCTAGCAGCTTCCCTGTGGCGGGGAAGTGCAAACGTACACGTTTTCGGCCGAAAACGCGTTTTCCGGCGAAAACGCACACCACGGCTCTTTCTGAGAAAAAGCAAGCACGGAGGACGAGAACCGCTTTTGCCCTGCGTAGCGTTCCGGGCAGCGGGTAGAACCAGGCAGAGAATTCCCGGCTAGCAGCTTCCCTGTGGCGGGGAAGTGCAAACGTACACGTTTTCGGCCGAAAACGCGTTTTCCGGCGAAAACGCACACCACGGCTCTTTCTGAGAAAAAGCAAGCACGGAGGACGAGAACCGCTTTTGCCCTGCGTAGCGTTCCGGGCAGCGGGTAGAACCAGGCAGAGAATTCCCGGCTAGCAGCTTCCCTGTGGCGGGGAAGTGCAAACGTACACAGTTTTCGGCCGAAAACGCGTTTTCCGGCGAAAACGCACACCACGGCTCTTTCTGAGAAAAAGCAAGCACGGAGGACGAGAACCGCTTTTGCCCTGCGTAGCGTTCCGGGCAGCGGGTAGAACCAGGCAGAGAATTCCCGGCTAGCAGCTTCCCTGTGGCGGGGAAGTGCAAACGTACACGTTTTCGGCCGAAAACGCGTTTTCCGGCGAAAACGCACACCACGGCTCTTTCTGAGAAAAAGCAAGCACGGAGGACGAGAACCGCTTTTGCCCTGCGTAGCGTTCCGGGCAGCGGGTAGAACCAGGCAGAGAATTCCCGGCTAGCAGCTTCCCTGTGGCGGGGAAGTGCAAACGTACACGTTTTCGGCCGAAAACGCGTTTTCCGGCGAAAACGCACACCACGGCTCTTTCTGAGAAAAAGCAAGCACGGAGGACGAGAACCGCTTTTGCCCTGCGTAGCGTTCCGGGCAGCGGGTAGAACCAGGCAGAGAATTCCCGGCTAGCAGCTTCCCTGTGGCGGGGAAGTGCAAACGTACACGTTTTCGGCCGAAAACGCGTTTTCCGGCGAAAACGCACACCACGGCTCTTTCTGAGAAAAAGCAAGCACGGAGGACGAGAACCGCTTTTGCCCTGCGTAGCGTTCCGGGCAGCGGGTAGAACCAGGCAGAGAATTCCCGGCTAGCAGCTTCCCTGTGGCGGGGAAGTGCAAACGTACACGTTTTCGGCCGAAAACGCGTTTTCCGGCGAAAACGCACACCACGGCTCTTTCTGAGAAAAAGCAAGCACGGAGGACGAGAACCGCTTTTGCCCTGCGTAGCGTTCCGGGCAGCGGGTAGAACCAGGCAGAGAATTCCCGGCTAGCAGCTTCCCTGTGGCGGGGAAGTGCAAACGTACACGTTTTCGGCCGAAAACGCGTTTTCCGGCGAAAACGCACACCACGGCTCTTTCTGAGAAAAAGCAAGCACGGAGGACGAGAACCGCTTTTGCCCTGCGTAGCGTTCCGGGCAGCGGGTAGAACCAGGCAGAGAATTCCCGGCTAGCAGCTTCCCTGTGGCGGGGAAGTGCAAACGTACACGTTTTCGGCCGAAAACGCGTTTTCCGGCGAAAACGCACACCACGGCTCTTTCTGAGAAAAAGCAAGCACGGAGGACGAGAACCGCTTTTGCCCTGCGTAGCGTTCCGGGCAGCGGGTAGAACCAGGCAGAGAATTCCCGGCTAGCAGCTTCCCTGTGGCGGGGAAGTGCAAACGTACACGTTTTCGGCCGAAAACGCGTTTTCCGGCGAAAACGCACACCACGGCTCTTTCTGAGAAAAAGCAAGCACGGAGGACGAGAACCGCTTTTGCCCTGCGTAGCGTTCCGGGCAGCGGGTAGAACCAGGCAGAGAATTCCCGGCTAGCAGCTTCCCTGTGGCGGGGAAGTGCAAACGTACACGTTTTCGGCCGAAAACGCGTTTTCCGGCGAAAACGCACACCACGGCTCTTTCTGAGAAAAAGCAAGCACGGAGGACGAGAACCGCTTTTGCCCTGCGTAGCGTTCCGGGCAGCGGGTAGAACCAGGCAGAGAATTCCCGGCTAGCAGCTTCCCTGTGGCGGGGAAGTGCAAACGTACACGTTTTCGGCCGAAAACGCGTTTTCCGGCGAAAACGCACACCACGGCTCTTTCTGAGAAAAAGCAAGCACGGAGGACGAGAACCGCTTTTGCCCTGCGTAGCGTTCCGGGCAGCGGGTAGAACCAGGCAGAGAATTCCCGGCTAGCAGCTTCCCTGTGGCGGGGAAGTGCAAACGTACACGTTTTCGGCCGAAAACGCGTTTTCCGGCGAAAACGCACACCACGGCTCTTTCTGAGAAAAAGCAAGCACGGAGGACGAGAACCGCTTTTGCCCTGCGTAGCGTTCCGGGCAGCGGGTAGAACCAGGCAGAGAATTCCCGGCTAGCAGCTTCCCTGTGGCGGGGAAGTGCAAACGTACACGTTTTCGGCCGAAAACGCGTTTTCCGGCGAAAACGCACACCACGGCTCTTTCTGAGAAAAAGCAAGCACGGAGGACGAGAACCGCTTTTGCCCTGCGTAGCGTTCCGGGCAGCGGGTAGAACCAGGCAGAGAATTCCCGGCTAGCAGCTTCCCTGTGGCGGGGAAGTGCAAACGTACACGTTTTCGGCCGAAAACGCGTTTTCCGGCGAAAACGCACACCACGGCTCTTTCTGAGAAAAAGCAAGCACGGAGGACGAGAACCGCTTTTGCCCTGCGTAGCGTTCCGGGCAGCGGGTAGAACCAGGCAGAGAATTCCCGGCTAGCAGCTTCCCTGTGGCGGGGAAGTGCAAACGTACACGTTTTCGGCCGAAAACGCGTTTTCCGGCGAAAACGCACACCACGGCTCTTTCTGAGAAAAAGCAAGCACGGAGGACGAGAACCGCTTTTGCCCTGCGTAGCGTTCCGGGCAGCGGGTAGAACCAGGCAGAGAATTCCCGGCTAGCAGCTTCCCTGTGGCGGGGAAGTGCAAACGTACACGTTTTCGGCCGAAAACGCGTTTTCCGGCGAAAACGCACACCACGGCTCTTTCTGAGAAAAAGCAAGCACGGAGGACGAGAACCGCTTTTGCCCTGCGTAGCGTTCCGGGCAGCGGGTAGAACCAGGCAGAGAATTCCCGGCTAGCAGCTTCCCTGTGGCGGGGAAGTGCAAACGTACACGTTTTCGGCCGAAAACGCGTTTTCCGGCGAAAACGCACACCACGGCTCTTTCTGAGAAAAAGCAAGCACGGAGGACGAGAACCGCTTTTGCCCTGCGTAGCGTTCCGGGCAGCGGGTAGAACCAGGCAGAGAATTCCCGGCTAGCAGCTTCCCTGTGGCGGGGAAGTGCAAACGTACACGTTTTCGGCCGAAAACGCGTTTTCCGGCGAAAACGCACACCACGGCTCTTTCTGAGAAAAAGCAAGCACGGAGGACGAGAACCGCTTTTGCCCTGCGTAGCGTTCCGGGCAGCGGGTAGAACCAGGCAGAGAATTCCCGGCTAGCAGCTTCCCTGTGGCGGGGAAGTGCAAACGTACACGTTTTCGGCCGAAAACGCGTTTTCCGGCGAAAACGCACACCACGGCTCTTTCTGAGAAAAAGCAAGCACGGAGGACGAGAACCGCTTTTGCCCTGCATAGCGTTCCGGGCAGCGGGTAGAACCAGGCAGAGAATTCCCGGCTAGCAGCTTCCCTGTGGCGGGGAAGTGCAAACGTACACGTTTTCGGCCGAAAACGCGTTTTCCGGCGAAAACGCACACCACGGCTCTTTCTGAGAAAAAGCAAGCACGGAGGACGAGAACCGCTTTTGCCCTGCGTAGCGTTCCGGGCAGCGGGTAGAACCGGGCAGAGAATTCCCGGCTAGCAGCTTCCCTGTGGCGGGGAAGTGCAAACGTACACGTTTTCGTCCGAAAACGCGTTTTCCGGCGAAAACGCACACCACGGCTCTTTCTGAGAAAAAGCAAGCATGGAGGACGAGAACCGCTTTTGCCCTGCGTAGCGTTCCGGGCAGCGGGTAGAACCGGGCAGAGAATTCCCGGCTAGCAGCTTCCCTGTGGCGGGGAAGTGCAAACGTACACGTTTTCGTCCGAAAACGCGTTTTCCGGCAAAAACGCACACCACGGCTCTTTCTGAGAAAAAGCAAGCACGGAGGACGAGAACCGCTTTTGCCCTGCGTAGCGTTCCGGGCAGCGGGTAGAACCAGGCAGAGAATTCCCGGCTAGCAGCTTCCCTGTGGTGGGGAAGTGGAAACGTACACGTTTTCGGCCGAAAACGCGTTTTCCGGCGAAAACGCACTCCACGGCTCTTTCTGAGAAAAAGCAAGCACGGAGGACGAGAACCGCTTTTGCCCTGCGTAGCGTTCCGGGCAGCGGGTAGAACCGGGCAGAGAATTCCCGGCTAGCAGCTTCCCTGTGGCGGGGAAGTGCAAACGTACACGTTTTCGTCCGAAAACGCGTTTTCCGGCAAAAACGCACACCACGGCTCTTTCTGAGAAAAAGCAAGCACGGAGGACGAGAACCGCTTTTGCCCTGCGTAGCGTTCCGGGCAGCGGGTAGAACCAGGCAGAGAATTCCCGGCTAGCAGCTTCCCTGTGGCGGGGAAGTGCAAACGTACACGTTTTCGGCCGAAAACGCGTTTTCCGGCGAAAACGCACACCACGGCTCTTTCTGAGAAAAAGCAAGCACGGAGGACGAGAACCGCTTTTGCCCTGCGTAGCGTTCCGGGCAGCGGGTAGAATCAGGCAGAGAATTCCCGGCTAGCAGCTTCCCTGTGGCGGGGAAGTGCAAACGTACACGTTTTCGGCCGAAAACGCGTTTTCCGGCGAAAACGCACACCACGGCTCTTTCTGAGAAAAAGCAAGCACGGAGGACGAGAACCGCTTTTGCCCTGCGTAGCGTTCCGGGCAGCGGGTAGAACCGGGCAGAGAATTCCCGGCTAGCAGCTTCCCTGTGGCGGGGAAGTGCAAACGTACACGTTTTCGGCCGAAAACGCGTTTTCCGGCGAAAACGCACACCACTGCTCTTTCTGAGAAAAAGCAAGCACGGAGGACGAGAACCGCTTTTGCCCTGCGTAGCGTTCCGGGCAGCGGGTAGAACCAGGCAGAGAATTCCCGGCTAGCAGCTTCCCTGTGGCGGGGAAGTGCAAACGTACACGTTTTCGGCCGAAAACGCGTTTTCCGGCGAAAACGCACACCACGGCTCTTTCTGAGAAAAAGCAAGCACGGAGGACGAGAACCGCTTTTGCCCTGCGTAGCGTTCCGGGCAGCGGGTAGAACCAGGCAGAGAATTCCCGGCTAGCAGCTTCCCTGTGGCGGGGAAGTGCAAACGTACACGTTTTCGGCCGAAAACGCGTTTTCCGGCGAAAACGCACACCACGGCTCTTTCTGAGAAAAAGCAAGCACGGAGGACGAGAACCGCTTTTGCCCTGCGTAGCGTTCCGGGCAGCGGGTAGAACCAGGCAGAGAATTCCCGGCTAGCAGCTTCCCTGTGGCGGGGAAGTGCAAACGTACACGTTTTCGGCCGAAAACGCGTTTTCCGGCGAAAACGCACACCACGGCTCTTTCTGAGAAAAAGCAAGCACGGAGGACGAGAACCGCTTTTGCCCTGCGTAGCGTTCCGGGCAGCGGGTAGAACCAGGCAGAGAATTCCCGGCTAGCAGCTTCCCTGTGGCGGGGAAGTGCAAACGTACACGTTTTCGGCCGAAAACGCGTTTTCCGGCGAAAACGCACACCACGGCTCTTTCTGAGAAAAAGCAAGCACGGAGGACGAGAACCGCTTTTGCCCTGCGTAGCGTTCCGGGCAGCGGGTAGAACCGGGCAGAGAATTCCCGGCTAGCAGCTTCCCTGTGGCGGGGAAGTGCAAACGTACACGTTTTCGGCCGAAAACGCGTTTTCCGGCGAAAACGCACACCACGGCTCTTTCTGAGAAAAAGCAAGCACGGAGGACGAGAACCGCTTTTGCCCTGCGTAGCGTTCCGGGCAGCGGGTAGAACCGGGCAGAGAATTCCCGGCTAGCAGCTTCCCTGTGGCGGGGAAGTGCAAACGTACACGTTTTCGGCCGAAAACGCGTTTTCCGGCGAAAACGCACACCACGGTTCTTTCTGAGAAAAAGCAAGCACGGAGGACGAGAACCGCTTTTGCCCTGCGTAGCGTTCCGGGCAACGGGTCGAACCAGGCAGAGAATTCCCGGCTAGCAGCTTCCCTGTGGCGGGGAAGTGCAAACGTACCCGTTTTCGGCCGAAAACGCGTTTTCCGGCGAAAACGCACACCACGGCTCTTTCTGAGAAAAAGCAAGCACGGAGGACGAGAACCGCTTTTGCCCTGCGTAGCGTTCCGGGCAGCGGGTAGAACCAGGCAGAGAATTCCCGGCTAGCAGCTTCCCTGTGGCGGGGAAGTGCAAACGTACACGTTTTCGGCCGAAAACGCGTTTTCCGGCGAAAAAGCACACCACGGCTCTTTCTGAGAAAAAGCAAGCACGGAGGACGAGAACCGCTTTTGCCCTGCGTAGCGTTCCGGGCAGCGGGTAGAACCAGGCAGAGAATTCCCGGCTAGCAGCTTCCCTGTGGCGGGGAAGTGCAAACGTACACGTTTTCGGCCGAAAACGCGTTTTCCGGCGAAAAAGCACACCACGGCTCTTTCTGAGAAAAAGCAAGCACGGAGGACGAGAACCGCTTTTGCCCTGCGTAGCGTTCCGGGCAGCGGGTAGAACCAGGCAGAGAATTCCCGGCTAGCAGCTTCCCTGTGGCGGGGAAGTGCAAACGTACACGTTTTCGGCCGAAAACGCGTTTTCCGGCGAAAACGCACACCACGGCTCTTTCTGAGAAAAAGCAAGCACGGAGGACGAGAACCGCTTTTGCCCTGCGTAGCGTTCCGGGCAGCGGGTAGAACCAGGCAGAGAATTCCCGGCTAGCAGCTTCCCTGTGGCGGGGAAGTGCAAACGTACACGTTTTCGGCCGAAAACGCGTTTTCCGGCGAAAACGCACACCACGGCTCTTTCTGAGAAAAAGCAAGCACGGAGGACGAGAACCGCTTTTGCCCTGCGTAGCGTTCCGGGCAGCGGGTAGAACCGGGCAGAGAATTCCCGGCTAGCAGCTTCCCTGTGGCGGGGAAGTGCAAACGTACACGTTTTCGGCCGAAAACGCGTTTTCCGGCGAAAACGCACACCACGGCTCTTTCTGAGAAAAAGCAAGCACGGAGGACTAGAATCGCTTTTGCCCTGCGTAGCGTTCCGGGCAGCGGGTAGAACCAGGCAGAGAATTCCCGGCTAGCAGCTTCCCTGTGGCGGGGAAGTGCAAACGTACACGTTTTCGGCCGAAAACGCGTTTTCCGGCGAAAACGCACACCACGGCTCTTTCTGAGAAAAAGCAAGCACGGAGGACGAGAACCGCTTTTGCCCTGCGTAGCGTTCCGGGCAGCGGGTCGAACCAGGCAGAGAATTCCCGGCTAGCAGCTTCCCTGTGGCGGGGCAGTTCAAACATACACGTTTTCAGCTGAAAACGCGTTTTCCGGCGAAAACGCACACCACGGCTCTTTCTGAGAAAAAGCAAGCACGGAGGACGAGAAGCGCTTTTGCCCTGCGTAGCGTTCCGGGCAGCGGGTAGAACCAGGCAGAGAATTCCCGGCTAGCAGCTTCCCTGTGGCGGGGAAGTGCAAACGTACACGTTTTCGGCCGAAAACGCGTTTTCCGGCGAAAACGCACACCACGGCTCTTTCTGAGAAAAAGCAAGCACGGAGGACGAGAACCGCTTTTGCCCTGCGTAGCGTTCCGGGCAGCGGGTAGAACCAGGCAGAGAATTCCCGGCTAGCAGCTTCCCTGTGGCTGGGAAGTGCAAACGTACACGTTTTCGGCCGAAAACGCGTTTTCCGGCGAAAACGCACACCACGGCTCTTTCTGAGAAAAAGCAAGCACGGAGGACGAGAACCGCTTTTGCCCTGCGTAGCGTTCCGGGCAGCGGGTAGAACCGGGCAGAGAATTCCCGGCTAGCAGCTTCCCTGTGGCGGGGAAGTGCAAACGTACACGTTTTCGGCCGAAAACGCGTTTTCCGGCGAAAACGCACACCACGGCTCTTTCTGAGAAAAAGCAAGCACGGAGGACGAGAACCGCTTTTGCCCTGCGTAGCGTTCCGGGCAGCGGGTAGAACCAGGCAGAGAATTCCCGGCTAGCAGCTTCCCTGTGGCGGGGAAGTGCAAACGTACAAGTTTTCGGCCGAAAACGCGTTTTCCGGCGAAAACGCACACCACGGCTCTTTCTGAGAAAAAGCAAGCACGGAGGACGAGAACCGCTTTTGCCCTGCGTAGCGTTCCGGGCAGCGGGTAGAACCAGGCAGAGAATTCCCGGCTAGCAGCTTCCCTGTGGCGGGGCAGTTCAAACGTACACGTTTTCAGCCGAAAACGCGTTTTCCGGCGAAAACGCACACCACGGCTCTTTCTGAGATAAAGCAAGCACGGAGGACGAGAACCGCTTTTGCCCTGCGTAGCGTTCCGGGCAGCGGGTCGAACCAGGCAGAGAATTCCCGGCTAGCTGCTTCCCTGTGGCGGGGAAGTGCAAACGTACACGTTTTCGGCTGAAAACGCGTTTTCCGGCGAAAACGCACACCACGGCTCTTTCTGAGAAAAAGCAAGCACGGAGGACGAGAAGCGCTTTTGCCCTGCGTAGCGTTCCGGGCAGCGGGTAGAACCAGGCAGAGAATTCCCGGCTAGCAGCTTCCCTGTGGCGGGGAAGTGCAAACGTACACGTTTTCGGCCGAAAACGCGTTTTCCGGCGAAAACGCACACCACGGCTCTTTCTGAGAAAAAGCAAGCACGGAGGACGAGAACCGCTTTTGCCCTGCGTAGCGTTCCGGGCAGCGGGTAGAACCAGGCAGAGAATTCCCGGCTAGCAGCTTCCCTGTGGCGGGGAAGTGCAAACGTACACGTTTTCGGCCGAAAACGCGTTTTCCGGCGAAAACGCACACCACGGCTCTTTCTGAGAAAAAGCAAGCACGGAGGACGAGAACCGCTTTTGCCCTGCGTAGCGTTCCGGGCAGCGGGTAGAACCAGGCAGAGAATTCCCGGCTAGCAGCTTCCCTGTGGCGGGGAAGTGCAAACGTACACGTTTTCGGCCGAAAACGCGTTTTCCGGCGAAAACGCACACCACGGCTCTTTGTGAGAAAAAGCAAGCACGGAGGACGAGAACCGCTTTTGCCCTGCGTAGCGTTCCGGGCAGCGGGTAGAACCAGGCAGAGAATTCCCGGCTAGCAGCTTCCCTGTGGCGGGGAAGTGCAAACGTACACGTTTTCGGCCGAAAACGCGTTTTCCGGCGAAAACGCACACCACGGCTCTTTCTGAGAAAAAGCAAGCACGGAGGACGAGAACCGCTTTTGCCCTGCGTAGCGTTCCGGGCAACGGGTCGAACCAGGCAGAGAATTCCCGGCTAGCAGCTTCCCTGTGGCGGGGAAGTGCAAACGTACCCGTTTTCGGCCGAAAACGCGTTTTCCGGCGAAAACGCACACCACGGCTCTTTCTGAGAAAAAGCAAGCACGGAGGACGAGAACCGCTTTTGCCCTGCGTAGCGTTCCGGGCAGCGGGTAGAACCAGGCAGAGAATTCCCGGCTAGCAGCTTCCCTGTGGCGGGGAAGTGCAAACGTACACGTTTTCGGCCGAAAACGCGTTTTCCGGCGAAAAAGCACACCACGGCTCTTTCTGAGAAAAAGCAAGCACGGAGGACGAGAACCGCTTTTGCCCTGCGTAGCGTTCCGGGCAGCGGGTAGAACCAGGCAGAGAATTCCCGGCTAGCAGCTTCCCTGTGGCGGGGAAGTGCAAACGTACACGTTTTCGGCCGAAAACGCGTTTTCCGGCGAAAACGCACACCACGGCTCTTTCTGAGAAAAAGCAAGCACGGAGGACGAGAACCGCTTTTGCCCTGCGTAGCGTTCTGGGCAGCGGGTAGAACCAGGCAGAGAATTCCCGGCTAGCAGCTTCCCTGTGGCGGGGAAGTGCAAACGTACACGTTTTCGGCCGAAAACGCGTTTTCCGGCGAAAACGCACACCACGGCTCTTTCTGAGAAAAAGCAAGCACGGAGGACGAGAACCGCTTTTGCCCTGCGTAGCGTTCCGGGCAGCGGGTAGAACCGGGCAGAGAATTCCCGGCTAGCAGCTTCCCTGTGGCGGGGAAGTGCAAACGTACACGTTTTCGGCCGAAAACGCGTTTTCCGGCGAAAACGCACACCACGGCTCTTTCTGAGAAAAAGCAAGCACGGAGGACTAGAATCGCTTTTGCCCTGCGTAGCGTTCCGGGCAGCGGGTAGAACCAGGCAGAGAATTCCCGGCTAGCAGCTTCCCTGTGGCGGGGAAGTGCAAACGTACACGTTTTCGGCCGAAAACGCGTTTTCCGGCGAAAACGCACACCACGGCTCTTTCTGAGAAAAAGCAAGCACGGAGGACGAGAACCGCTTTTGCCCTGCGTAGCGTTCCGGGCAGCGGGTCGAACCAGGCAGAGAATTCCCGGCTAGCAGCTTCCCTGTGGCGGGGCAGTTCAAACATACACGTTTTCAGCTGAAAACGCGTTTTCCGGCGAAAACGCACACCACGGCTCTTTGTGAGAAAAAGCAAGCACGGAGGACGAGAAGCGCTTTTGCCCTGCGTAGCGTTCCGGGCAGCGGGTAGAACCAGGCAGAGAATTCCCGGCTAGCAGCTTCCCTGTGGCGGGGAAGTGCAAACGTACACGTTTTCGGCCGAAAACGCGTTTTCCGGCGAAAACGCACACCACGGCTCTTTCTGAGAAAAAGCAAGCACGGAGGACGAGAACCGCTTTTGCCCTGCGTAGCGTTCCGGGCAGCGGGTAGAACCAGGCAGAGAATTCCCGGCTAGCAGCTTCCCTGTGGCGGGGAAGTGCAAACGTACACGTTTTCGGCCGAAAACGCGTTTTCCGGCGAAAACGCACACCACGGCTCTTTCTGAGAAAAAGCAAGCACGGAGGACGAGAACCGCTTTTGCCCTGCGTAGCGTTCCGGGCAGCGGGTAGAACCGGGCAGAGAATTCCCGGCTAGCAGCTTCCCTGTGGCGGGGAAGTGCAAACGTACACGTTTTCGGCCGAAAACGCGTTTTCCGGCGAAAACGCACACCACGGCTCTTTCTGAGAAAAAGCAAGCACGGAGGACGAGAACCGCTTTTGCCCTGCGTAGCGTTCCGGGCAGCGGGTAGAACCAGGCAGAGAATTCCCGGCTAGCAGCTTCCCTGTGGCGGGGAAGTGCAAACGTACAAGTTTTCGGCCGAAAACGCGTTTTCCGGCGAAAAC
This sequence comes from Athene noctua, assembly GCF_965140245.1. Lineage (NCBI taxonomy): Eukaryota > Metazoa > Chordata > Aves > Strigiformes > Strigidae > Athene > Athene noctua. Next base: position 79,352 of record NW_027437670.1, read on the forward strand.
GCACACCACGGCTCTTTCTGAGAAAAAGCAAGCACGGAGGACGAGAACCGCTTTTGCCCTGCGTAGCGTTCCGGGCAGCGGGTAGAACCAGGCAGAGAATTCCCGGCTAGCAGCTTCCCTGTGGCGGGGCAGTTCAAACGTACACGTTTTCAGCCGAAAACGCGTTTTCCGGCGAAAACGCACACCACGGCTCTTTCTGAGAAAAAGCAAGCACGGAGGACGAGAAGCGCTTTTGCCCTGCGTAGCGTTCCGGGCAGCGGGTAGAACCAGGCAGAGAATTCCCGGCTAGCAGCTTCCCTGTGGCGGGGAAGTGCAAACGTACACGTTTTCGGCCGAAAACGCGTTTTCCGGCGAAAACGCACACCACGGCTCTTTCTGAGAAAAAGCAAGCACGGAGGACGAGAACCGCTTTTGCCCTGCGTAGCGTTCCGGGCAGCGGGTAGAACCAGGCAGAGAATTCCCGGCTAGCAGCTTCCCTGTGGCGGGGAAGTGCAAACGTACACGTTTTCGGCCGAAAACGCGTTTTCCGGCGAAAACGCACACCACGGCTCTTTGTGAGAAAAAGCAAGCACGGAGGACGAGAACCGCTTTTGCCCTGCGTAGCGTTCCGGGCAGCGGGTAGAACCAGGCAGAGAATTCCCGGCTAGCAGCTTCCCTGTGGCGGGGAAGTGCAAACGTACACGTTTTCGGCCGAAAACGCGTTTTCCGGCGAAAACGCACACCACGGCTCTTTCTGAGAAAAAGCAAGCACGGAGGACGAGAACCGCTTTTGCCCTGCATAGCGTTCCGGGCAGCGGGTAGAACCAGGCAGAGAATTCCCGGCTAGCAGCTTCCCTGTGGCGGGGAAGTGCAAACGTACACGTTTTCGGCCGAAAACGCGTTTTCCGGCGAAAACGCACACCACGGCTCTTTCTGAGAAAAAGCAAGCACGGAGGACGAGAACCGCTTTTGCCCTGCGTAGCGTTCCGGGCAGCGGGTAGAACCAGGCAGAGAATTCCCGGCTAGCAGCTTCCCTGTGGCGGGGAAGTGCAAACGTACACGTTTTCGGCCGAAAACGCGTTTTCCGGCGAAAACGCACACCACGGCTCTTTCTGAGAAAAAGCAAGCACGGAGGACGAGAACCGCTTTTGCCCTGCGTAGCGTTCCGGGCAGCGGGTAGAACCAGGCAGAGAATTCCCGGCTAGCAGCTTCCCTGTGGCGGGGAAGTGCAAACGTACACGTTTTCGGCCGAAAACGCGTTTTCCGGCGAAAACGCACACCACGGCTCTTTCTGAGAAAAAGCAAGCACGGAGGACGAGAACCGCTTTTGCCCTGTGTAGCGTTCCGGGCAGCGGGTAGAACCAGGCAGAGAATTCCCGGCTAGCAGCTTCCCTGTGGCAGGGAAGTGCAAACGTACACGTTTTCGGCCGAAAACGCGTTTTCCGGCGAAAACGCACACCACGGCTCTTTCTGAGAAAAAGCAAGCACGGAGGACGAGAACCGCTTTTGCCCTGCGTAGCGTTCCGGGCAGCGGGTAGAACCAGGCAGAGAATTCCCGGCTAGCAGCTTCCCTGTGGCGGGGCAGTTCAAACGTACACGTTTTCAGCCGAAAACGCGTTTTCCGGCGAAAACGCACACCACGGCTCTTTCTGAGATAAAGCAAGCACGGAGGACGAGAACCGCTTTTGCCCTGTGTAGCGTTCCGGGCAGCGGATAGAACCAGGCAGAGAATTCCCGGCTAGCAGCTTCCCTGTGGCGGGGAAGTGCAAACGTACACGTTTTCGGCCGAAAACGCGTTTTCCGGCGAAAACGCACACCACGGCTCTTTCTGAGAAAAAGCAAGCACGGAGGAGGAGAACCGCTTTTGCCCTGCGTAGCGTTCCGGGCAGCGGGTAGAACCAGGCAGAGAATTCCCGGCTAGCAGCTTCCCTGTGACGGGGCAGTTCAAACGTACACGTTTTCGCCGAAAACGCGTTTTCCGGCGAAAACGCACACCACGGCTCTTTCTGAGAAAAAGCAAGCACGGAGGACGAGAACCGCTTTTGCCCTGCGTAGCGTTCCGGGCAGCGGGTAGAACCAGGCAGAGAATTCCCGGCTAGCAGCTTCCCTGTGGCGGGGAAGTGCAAACGTACACGTTTTCGGCCGAAAACGCGTTTTCCGGCGAAAACGCACACCACGGCTCTTTCTGAGAAAAAGCAAGCACGGAGGACGAGAACCGCTTTTGCCCCGCGTAGCGTTCCGGGCAGCGGGTAGAACCAGGCAGAGAATTCCCGGCTAGCAGCTTCCCTGTGGCGGGGCAGTTCAAACGTACACGTTTTCGGCCGAAAACGCGTTTTCCGGCGAAAACGCACACCACGGCTCTTTCTGAGAAAAAGCAAGCACGGAGGACGAGAACCGCTTTTGCCCTGTGTAGCGTTCCGGGCAGCGGGTAGAACCAGGCAGAGAATTCCCGGCTAGCAGCTTCCCTGTGGCAGGGAAGTGCAAACCTACACGTTTTCGGCCGAAAACGCGTTTTCCGGCGAAAACGCACACCACGGCTCTTTCTGAGAAAAAGCAAGCACGGAGGACGAGAACCGCTTTTGCCCTGCGTAGCGTTCCGGGCAGCGGGTAGAACCAGGCAGAGAATTCCCGGCTAGCAGCTTCCCTGTGGCGGGGAAGTGCAAACGTACACGTTTTCGGCCGAAAACGCGTTTTCCAGTGAAAACGCACAGCACGGCTCTTTCTGAGAAAAAGCAAGCACGGAGGACGAGAATCGCTTTTGCCCTGCGTAGCGTTCCAGGCAGCGGGTCGAACCAGGCAGAGAATTCCCGGCTAGCAGCTTCCCTGTGGCGGGGAAGTGCAAACGTACACGTTTTCGGCCGAAAACGCGTTTTCCGGCGAAAACGCACACCACGGCTCTTTCTGAGAAAAAGCAAGCACGGAGGACGAGAACCGCTTTTGCCCTGCGTAGCGTTCCGGGCAGCGCGTAGAACCAGGCAGAGAATTCCCGGCTAGCAGCTTCCCTGTGGCGGGGCAGTTCAAACGTACACGTTTTCAGCCGAAAACGCGTTTTCCGGCGAAAACGCACACCACGGCTCTTTCTGAGAAAAAGCAAGCACGGAGGACGAGAACCGCTTTTGCCCTGTGTAGCGTTCCGGGCAGCGGGTAGAACCAGGCAGAGAATTCCCGGCTAGCAGCTTCCCTGTGGCGGGGAAGTGCAAACGTACACGTTTTCGGCCGAAAACGCGTTTTCCAGTGAAAACGCACAGCACGGCTCTTTCTGAGAAAAAGCAAGCACGGAGGACGAGAATCGCTTTTGCCCTGCGTAGCGTTCCAGGCAGCGGGTAGAACCAGGCAGAGAATTCCCGGCTAGCAGCTTCCCTGTGGCGGGGAAGTGCAAACGTACACGTTTTCGGCCGAAAACGCGTTTTCCGGCGAAAACGCACACCACGGCTCTTTCTGAGATAAAGCAAGCACGGAGGACGAGAACCGCTTTTGCCCTGCGTAGCGTTCCGGGCAGCGGGTAGAACCAGGCAGAGAATTCCCGGCTAGCTGCTTCCCTGTGGCGGGGAAGTGCAAACGTACACGTTTTCGTCCGAAAACGCATTTTCCGGCGAAAACGCACACCACGGCTCTTTCTGAGAAAAAGCAAGCACGGAGGACGAGAACCGCTTTTGCCCTGCGTAGCGTTCCGGGCAGCGGGTAGAACCAGGCAGAGAATTCCCGGCTAGCAGCTTCCCTGTGGCGGGGAAGTAAAAAAGTACACGTTTTCGGCCGAAAACGCGTTTTCCGGCGAAAACGCACACCACGGCTCTTTCTGAGAAAAAGCAAGCACGGAGGACGAGAACCGCTTTTGCCCTGCGTAGCGTTCCGGGCAGCGGGTAGAACCAGGCAGAGAATTCCCGGCTAGCAGCTTCCCTGTGGCGGGGAAGTGCAAACGTACACGTTTTCGGCCGAAAACGCGTTTTCCGGCGAAAACGCACACCACGGCTCTTTCTGAGAAAAAGCAAGCACGGAGGACGAGAACCGCTTTTGCCCTGCGTAGCGTTCCGGGCAGCGGGTCGAACCAGGCAGAGAATTCCCGGCTAGCAGCTTCCCTGTGGCGGGGAAGTGCAAACGTACACGTTTTCGGCCGAAAACGCGTTTTCCGGCGAAAACGCACACCACGGCTCTTTCTGAGAAAAAGCAAGCACGGAGGACGAGAACCGCTTTTGCCCTGCGTAGCATTCCGGGCAGCAGGTCGAACCAGGCAGAGAATTCCCGGCTAGCAGCTTCCCTGTGGCGGGGAAGTGCAAACGTACACGTTTTCGGCCGAAAACGCGTTTTCCGGCGAAAACGCACACCACGGCTCTTTCTGAGAAAAAGCAAGCACGGAGGACGAGAACCGCTTTTGCCCTGCGTAGCGTTCCGGGCAGCGGGTAGAACCAGGCAGAGAATTCCCGGCTAGCAGCTTCCCTGTGGCGGGGAAGTGCAAACGTACACGTTTTCGGCCGAAAACGCGTTTTCCGGCGAAAACGCACACCACGGCTCTTTCTGAGAAAAAGCAAGCACGGAGGACGAGAACCGCTTTTGCCCTGCGTAGCGTTCCGGGCAGCGGGTAGAACCAGGCAGAGAATTCCCGGCTAGCAGCTTCCCTGTGGCGGGGAAGTGCAAACGTACACGTTTTCGGCCGAAAACGCGTTTTCCGGCGAAAACGCACACCACGGCTCTTTCTGAGAAAAAGCAAGCACGGAGGACGAGAACCGCTTTTGCCCTGCGTAGCGTTCCGGGCAGCGGGTCGAACCAGGCAGAGAATTCCCGGCTAGCAGCTTCCCTGTGGCGGGGAAGTGCAAATGTACACGTTTTCGGCCGAAAACGCGTTTTCCGGCGAAAACGCACACCACGGCTCTTTCTGAGAAAAAGCAAGCACGGAGGACGAGAACCGCTTTTGCCCTGCGTAGCGTTCCGGGCAGCGGGTAGAACCAGGCAGAGAATTCCCGGCTAGCAGCTTCCCTGTGGCGGGGAAGTGCAAACGTACACGTTTTCGGCCGAAAACGCGTTTTCCGGCGAAAACGCACACCACGGCTCTTTCTGAGAAAAAGCAAGCACGGAGGACGAGAACCGCTTTTGCCCTGCGTAGCGTTCCGGGCAGCGGGTAGAACCAGGCAGAGAATTCCCGGCTAGCAGCTTCCCTGTGGCGGGGAAGTGCAAACGTACACGTTTTCGGCCGAAAACGCGTTTTCCGGCGAAAACGCACACCACGGCTCTTTCTGAGAAAAAGCAAGCACGGAGGACGAGAACCGCTTTTGCCCTGCGTAGCGTTCCGGGCAGCGGGTCGAACCAGGCAGAGAATTCCCGGCTAGCAGCTTCCCTGTGGCGGGGAAGTGCAAACGTACACGTTTTCGGCCGAAAACGCGTTTTCCGGCGAAAACGCACACCACGGCTCTTTCTGAGATAAAGCAAGCACGGAGGACGAGAACCGCTTTTGCCCTGCGTAGCGTTCCGGGCAGCGGATAGAACCAGGCAGAGAATTCCCGGCTAGCAGCTTCCCTGTGGCGGGGAAGTGCAAACGTACACGTTTTCGGCCGAAAACGCGTTTTCCGGCGAAAACGCACACCACGGCTCTTTCTGAGAAAAAGCAAGCACGGAGGACGAGAACCGCTTTTGCCCTGCGTAGCGTTCCGGGCAGCGGGTAGAACCAGGCAGAGAATTCCCGGCTAGCAGCTTCCCTGTGGCGGGGAAGTGCAAACGTACACGTTTTCGGCCGAAAACGCGTTTTCCGGCGAAAACGCACACCACGGCTCTTTCTGAGAAAAAGCAAGCACGGAGGACGAGAACCGCTTTTGCCCTGCGTAGCGTTCCGGGCAGCGGGTCGAACCAGGCAGAGAATTCCCGGCTAGCAGCTTCCCTGTGGCGGGGAAGTGCAAACGTACACGTTTTCGGCCGAAAACGCGTTTTCCGGCGAAAACGCACACCACGGCTCTTTCTGAGAAAAAGCAAGCACGGAGGACGAGAACCGCTTTTGCCCTGCGTAGCGTTCCGGGCAGCGGGTCGAACCAGGCAGAGAATTCCCGGCTAGCAGCTTCCCTGTGGCGGGGAAGTGCAAACGTACACGTTTTCGGCCGAAAACGCGTTTTCCAGTGAAAACGCACAGCACGGCTCTTTCTGAGAAAAAGCAAGCACGGAGGACGAGAATCGCTTTTGCCCTGCGTAGCGTTCCAGGCAGCGGGTAGAACCAGGCAGAGAATTCCCGGCTAGCAGCTTCCCTGTGGCGGGGAAGTGCAAACATACACGTTTTCGGCCGAAAACGCGTTTTCCGGCGAAAACGCACACCACGGCTCTTTCTGAGAAAAAGCAAGCACGGAGGACAAGAACCGCTTTTGCCCTGCATAGCGTTCCGGGCAGCGGGTAGAACCAGGCAGAGAATTCCCGGCTAGCAGCTTCCCTGTGGCGGGGAAGTGCAAACGTACACGTTTTCGGCCGAAAACGCGTTTTCCGGCGAAAACGCACACCACGGCTCTTTCTGAGAAAAAGCAAGCACGGAGGACGAGAACCGCTTTTGCCCTGCGTAGCGTTCCGGGCAGCGGGTAGAACCAGGCAGAGAATTCCCGGCTAGCAGCTTCCCTGTGGCGGGGAAGTGCAAACGTACACGTTTTCGGCCGAAAACGCGTTTTCCGGCGAAAACGCACACCACGGCTCTTTCTGAGAAAAAGCAAGCACGGAGGACGAGAACCGCTTTTGCCCTGCGTAGCGTTCCGGGCAGCGCGTAGAACCAGGCAGAGAATTCCCGGCTAGCAGCTTCCCTGTGGCGGGGCAGTTCAAACGTACACGTTTTCAGCCGAAAACGCGTTTTCCGGCGAAAACGCACACCACGGCTCTTTCTGAGAAAAAGCAAGCACGGAGGACGAGAACCGCTTTTGCCCTGTGTAGCGTTCCGGGCAGCGGGTAGAACCAGGCAGAGAATTCCCGGCTAGCAGCTTCCCTGTGGCGGGGAAGTGCAAACGTACACGTTTTCGGCCGAAAACGCGTTTTCCAGTGAAAACGCACAGCACGGCTCTTTCTGAGAAAAAGCAAGCACGGAGGACGAGAATCGCTTTTGCCCTGCGTAGCGTTCCAGGCAGCGGGTAGAACCAGGCAGAGAATTCCCGGCTAGCAGCTTCCCTGTGGCGGGGAAGTGCAAACGTACACGTTTTCGGCCGAAAACGCGTTTTCCGGCGAAAACGCACACCACGGCTCTTTCTGAGAAAAAGCAAGCACGGAGGACGAGAACCGCTTTTGCCCTGCATAGCGTTCCGGGCAGCGGGTAGAACCAGGCAGAGAATTCCCGGCTAGCAGCTTCCCTGTGGCGGGGAAGTGCAAACGTACACGTTTTCGGCCGAAAACGCGTTTTCTGGCGAAAACGCACACCACGGCTCTTTCTGAGAAAAAGCAAGCACGGAGGACGAGAACCGCTTTTGCCCTGCGTAGCGTTCCGGGCAGCGGGTAGAACCAGGCAGAGAATTCCCGGCTAGCAGCTTCCCTGTGGCGGGGAAGTGCAAACGTACACGTTTTCGGCCGAAAACGCGTTTTCTGGCGAAAACGCACACCACGGCTCTTTCTGAGAAAAAGCAAGCACGGAGGACGAGAACCGCTTTTGCCCTGCGTAGCGTTCCGGGCAGCGGGTCGAACCAGGCAGAGAATTCCCGGCTAGCAGCTTCCCTGTGGCGGGGAAGTGCAAACGTACACGTTTTCGGCCGAAAACGCGTTTTCCAGCGAAAACGCACACCACGGCTCTTTCTGAGAAAAAGCAAGCACGGAGGACGAGAACCGCTTTTGCCCTGCGTAGCGTTCCGGGCAGCGGGTAGAACCAGGCAGAGAATTCCCGGCTAGCAGCTTCCCTGTGACGGGGCAGTTCAAACGTACACGTTTTCGCCCAAAACGCGTTTTCCGGCGAAAACGCACACCACGGCTCTTTCTGAGAAAAAGCAAGCACGGAGGACGAGAACCGCTTTTGCCCTGTGTAGCGTTCCGGGCAGCGGGTAGAACCAGGCAGAGAATTCCCGGCTAGCAGCTTCCCTGTGGCGGGGAAGTGCAAACGTACACGTTTTCGGCCGAAAACGCGTTTTCCAGTGAAAACGCACAGCACGGCTCTTTCTGAGAAAAAGCAAGCACGGAGGACGAGAATCGCTTTTGCCCTGCGTAGCGTTCCAGGCAGCGGGTAGAACCAGGCAGAGAATTCCCGGCTAGCAGCTTCCCTGTGGCGGGGAAGTGCAAACGTACACGTTTTCGGCCGAAAACGCGTTTTCCGGCGAAAACGCACAGCACGGCTCTTTCTGAGAAAAAGCAAGCACGGAGGACGAGAACCGCTTTTGCCCTGCGTAGCGTTCCGGGCAGCGGGTCGAAGCAGGCAGAGAATTCCCGGCTAGCTGCTTCCCTGTGGCGGGGAAGTGCAAACGTACACGTTTTCGGCCGAAAACGCATTTTCCGGCGAAAACGCACACCACGGCTCTTTCTGAGAAAAAGCAAGCACGGAGGACGAGAACCGCTTTTGCCCTGCGTAGCGTTCCGGGCAGCGGGTAGAACCAGGCAGAGAATTCCCGGCTAGCAGCTTCCCTGTGGCGGGGAAGTAAAAAAGTACACGTTTTCGGCCGAAAACGCGTTTTCCGGCGAAAACGCACACCACGGCTCTTTCTGAGAAAAAGCAAGCACGGAGGACGAGAACCGCTTTTGCCCTGCGTAGCGTTCCGGGCAGCGGGTCGAACCAGGCAGAGAATTCCCGGCTAGCAGCTTCCCTGTGGCGGGGAAGTGCAAACGTACACGTTTTCGGCCGAAAACGCGTTTTCCGGCGAAAACGCACACCACGGCTCTTTCTGAGAAAAAGCAAGCACGGAGGACGAGAACCGCTTTTGCCCTGCGTAGCGTTCCGGGCAGCGGGTAGAACCAGGCAGAGAATTCCCGGCTAGCAGCTTCCCTGTGGCGGGGAAGTGCAAACGTACACGTTTTCGGCCGAAAACGCGTTTTCCAGTGAAAACGCACAGCACGGCTCTTTCTGAGAAAAAGCAAGCACGGAGGACGAGAATCGCTTTTGCCCTGCGTAGCGTTCCAGGCAGCGGGTAGAACCAGGCAGAGAATTCCCGGCTAGCAGCTTCCCTGTGGCGGGGAAGTGCAAACATACACGTTTTCGGCCGAAAACGCGTTTTCCGGCGAAAACGCACACCACGGCTCTTTCTGAGAAAAAGCAAGCACGGAGGACGAGAACCGCTTTTGCCCTGCATAGCGTTCCGGGCAGCGGGTAGAACCAGGCAGAGAATTCCCGGCTAGCAGCTTCCCTGTGGCGGGGAAGTGCAAACGTACACGTTTTCGGCCGAAAACGCGTTTTCTGGCGAAAACGCACACCACGGCTCTTTCTGAGAAAAAGCAAGCACGGAGGACGAGAACCGCTTTTGCCCTGCGTAGCGTTCCGGGCAGCGGGTAGAACCAGGCAGAGAATTCCCGGCTAGCAGCTTCCCTGTGGCGGGGAAGTGCAAACGTACACGTTTTCGGCCGAAAACGCGTTTTCCGGCGAAAACGCACACCACGGCTCTTTCTGAGAAAAAGCAAGCACGGAGGACGAGAACCGCTTTTGCCCTGCGTAGCGTTCCGGGCAGCGGGTCGAACCAGGCAGAGAATTCCCGGCTAGCAGCTTCCCTGTGGCGGGGAAGTGCAAATGTACACGTTTTCGGCCGAAAACGCGTTTTCCGGCGAAAACGCACACCACGGCTCTTTCTGAGAAAAAGCAAGCACGGAGGACGAGAACCGCTTTTGCCCTGCGTAGCGTTCCGGGCAGCGGGTAGAACCAGGCAGAGAATTCCCGGCTAGCAGCTTCCCTGTGGCGGGGAAGTGCAAACGTACACGTTTTCGGCCGAAAACGCGTTTTCCGGCGAAAACGCACACCACGGCTCTTTCTGAGAAAAAGCAAGCACGGAGGACGAGAACCGCTTTTGCCCTGCGTAGCGTTCCGGGCAGCGGGTAGAACCAGGCAGAGAATTCCCGGCTAGCAGCTTCCCTGTGGCGGGGAAGTGCAAACGTACACGTTTTCGGCCGAAAACGCGTTTTCCGGCGAAAACGCACACCACGGCTCTTTCTGAGAAAAAGCAAGCACGGAGGACGAGAACCGCTTTTGCCCTGCGTAGCGTTCCGGGCAGCGGGTAGAACCAGGCAGAGAATTCCCGGCTAGCAGCTTCCCTGTGGCGGGGAAGTGCAAACGTACACGTTTTCGGCCGAAAACGCGTTTTCCGGCGAAAACGCACACCACGGCTCTTTCTGAGATAAAGCAAGCACGGAGGACGAGAACCGCTTTTGCCCTGCGTAGCGTTCCGGGCAGCGGATAGAACCAGGCAGAGAATTCCCGGCTAGCAGCTTCCCTGTGGCGGGGAAGTGCAAACGTACACGTTTTCGGCCGAAAACGCGTTTTCCGGCGAAAACGCACTCCACGGCTCTTTCTGAGAAAAAGAAAGCACGGAGGACGAGAACCGCTTTTGCCCTGCGTAGCGTTCCGGGCAGCGGGTAGAACCAGGCAGAGAATTCCCGGCTAGCAGCTTCCCTGTGGCGGGGCAGTTCAAACGTACACGTTTTCGGCCGAAAACGCGTTTTCCGGCGAAAACGCACACCACGGCTCTTTCTGAGAAAAAGCAAGCACGGAGGACGAGAACCGCTTTTGCCCTGCGTAGCGTTCCGGGCAGCGGGTAGAACCAGGCAGAGAATTCCCGGCTAGCAGCTTCCCTGTGGCGGGGAAGTGCAAACGTACACGTTTTCGGCCGAAAACGCGTTTTCCGGCGAAAACGCACACCACGGCTCTTTCTGAGAAAAAGCAAGCACGGAGGACGAGAACCGCTTTTGCCCTGCGTAGCGTTCCGGGCAGCGGGTCGAACCAGGCAGAGAATTCCCGGCTAGCAGCTTCCCTGTGGCGGGGAAGTGCAAACGTACACGTTTTCGGCCGAAAACGCGTTTTCCGGCGAAAACGCACACCACGGCTCTTTCTGAGAAAAAGCAAGCACGGAGGACGAGAACCGCTTTTGCCCTGCGTAGCGTTCCGGGCAGCGGGTCGAACCAGGCAGAGAATTCCCGGCTAGCAGCTTCCCTGTGGCGGGGAAGTGCAAACGTACACGTTTTCGGCCGAAAACGCGTTTTCCAGTGAAAACGCACAGCACGGCTCTTTCTGAGAAAAAGCAAGCACGGAGGACGAGAATCGCTTTTGCCCTGCGTAGCGTTCCAGGCAGCGGGTAGAACCAGGCAGAGAATTCCCGGCTAGCAGCTTCCCTGTGGCGGGGAAGTGCAAACATACACGTTTTCGGCCGAAAACGCGTTTTCCGGCGAAAACGCACACCACGGCTCTTTCTGAGAAAAAGCAAGCACGGAGGACAAGAACCGCTTTTGCCCTGCATAGCGTTCCGGGCAGCGGGTAGAACCAGGCAGAGAATTCCCGGCTAGCAGCTTCCCTGTGGCGGGGAAGTGCAAACGTACACGTTTTCGGCCGAAAACGCGTTTTCCGGCGAAAACGCACACCACGGCTCTTTCTGAGAAAAAGCAAGCACGGAGGACGAGAACCGCTTTTGCCCTGCGTAGCGTTCCGGGCAGCGGGTAGAACCAGGCAGAGAATTCCCGGCTAGCAGCTTCCCTGTGGCGGGGAAGTGCAAACGTACACGTTTTCGGCCGAAAACGCGTTTTCCGGCGAAAACGCACACCACGGCTCTTTCTGAGAAAAAGCAAGCACGGAGGACGAGAACCGCTTTTGCCCTGCGTAGCATTCCGGGCAGCGGGTCGAACCAGGCAGAGAATTCCCGGCTAGCAGCTTCCCTGTGGCGGGGAAGTGCAAACGTACACGTTTTCGGCCGAAAACGCGTTTTCCGGCGAAAACGCACACCACGGCTCTTTCTGAGAAAAAGCAAGCACGGAGGACGAGAACCGCTTTTGCCCTGCGTAGCGTTCCGGGCAGCGGGTAGAACCAGGCAGAGAATTCCCGGCTAGCAGCTTCCCTGTGGCGGGGAAGTGCAAACGTACACGTTTTCGGCCGAAAACGCGTTTTCCGGCGAAAACGCACACCACGGCTCTTTCTGAGAAAAAGCAAGCACGGAGGACGAGAACCGCTTTTGCCCTGCGTAGCGTTCCGGGCAGCGGGTAGAACCAGGCAGAGAATTCCCGGCTAGCAGCTTCCCTGTGGCGGGGAAGTGCAAACGTACACGTTTTCGGCCGAAAACGCGTTTTCCGGCGAAAACGCACACCACGGCTCTTTCTGAGAAAAAGCAAGCACGGAGGACGAGAACCGCTTTTGCCCTGCGTAGCGTTCCGGGCAGCGGGTCGAACCAGGCAGAGAATTCCCGGCTAGCAGCTTCCCTGTGGCGGGGAAGTGCAAATGTACACGTTTTCGGCCGAAAACGCGTTTTCCGGCGAAAACGCACACCACGGCTCTTTCTGAGAAAAAGCAAGCACGGAGGACGAGAACCGCTTTTGCCCTGCGTAGCGTTCCGGGCAGCGGGTAGAACCAGGCAGAGAATTCCCGGCTAGCAGCTTCCCTGTGGCGGGGAAGTGCAAACGTACACGTTTTCGGCCGAAAACGCGTTTTCCGGCGAAAACGCACACCACGGCTCTTTCTGAGAAAAAGCAAGCACGGAGGACGAGAACCGCTTTTGCCCTGCGTAGCGTTCCGGGCAGCGGGTAGAACCAGGCAGAGAATTCCCGGCTAGCAGCTTCCCTGTGGCGGGGAAGTGCAAACGTACACGTTTTCGGCCGAAAACGCGTTTTCCGGCGAAAACGCACACCACGGCTCTTTCTGAGAAAAAGCAAGCACGGAGGACGAGAACCGCTTTTGCCCTGCGTAGCGTTCCGGGCAGCGGGTCGAACCAGGCAGAGAATTCCCGGCTAGCAGCTTCCCTGTGGCGGGGAAGTGCAAACGTACACGTTTTCGGCCGAAAACGCGTTTTCCGGCGAAAACGCACACCACGGCTCTTTCTGAGATAAAGCAAGCACGGAGGACGAGAACCGCTTTTGCCCTGCGTAGCGTTCCGGGCAGCGGATAGAACCAGGCAGAGAATTCCCGGCTAGCAGCTTCCCTGTGGCGGGGAAGTGCAAACGTACACGTTTTCGGCCGAAAACGCGTTTTCCGGCGAAAACGCACACCACGGCTCTTTCTGAGAAAAAGAAAGCACGGAGGACGAGAACCGCTTTTGCCCTGCGTAGCGTTCCGGGCAGCGGGTAGAACCAGGCAGAGAATTCCCGGCTAGCAGCTTCCCTGTGGCGGGGCAGTTCAAACGTACACGTTTTCGGCCGAAAACGCGTTTTCCGGCGAAAACGCACACCACGGCTCTTTCTGAGAAAAAGCAAGCACGGAGGACGAGAACCGCTTTTGCCCTGCGTAGCGTTCCGGGCAGCGGGTAGAACCAGGCAGAGAATTCCCGGCTAGCAGCTTCCCTGTGGCGGGGAAGTGCAAACGTACACGTTTTCGGCCGAAAACGCGTTTTCCGGCGAAAACGCACACCACGGCTCTTTCTGAGAAAAAGCAAGCACGGAGGACGAGAACCGCTTTTGCCCTGCGTAGCGTTCCGGGCAGCGGGTCGAACCAGGCAGAGAATTCCCGGCTAGCAGCTTCCCTGTGGCGGGGAAGTGCAAACGTACACGTTTTCGGCCGAAAACGCGTTTTCCGGCGAAAACGCACACCACGGCTCTTTCTGAGAAAAAGCAAGCACGGAGGACGAGAACCGCTTTTGCCCTGCGTAGCGTTCCGGGCAGCGGGTCGAACCAGGCAGAGAATTCCCGGCTAGCAGCTTCCCTGTGGCGGGGAAGTGCAAACGTACACGTTTTCGGCCGAAAACGCGTTTTCCAGTGAAAACGCACAGCACGGCTCTTTCTGAGAAAAAGCAAGCACGGAGGACGAGAATCGCTTTTGCCCTGCGTAGCGTTCCAGGCAGCGGGTAGAACCAGGCAGAGAATTCCCGGCTAGCAGCTTCCCTGTGGCGGGGAAGTGCAAACATACACGTTTTCGGCCGAAAACGCGTTTTCCGGCGAAAACGCACACCACGGCTCTTTCTGAGAAAAAGCAAGCACGGAGGACAAGAACCGCTTTTGCCCTGCATAGCGTTCCGGGCAGCGGGTAGAACCAGGCAGAGAATTCCCGGCTAGCAGCTTCCCTGTGGCGGGGAAGTGCAAACGTACACGTTTTCGGCCGAAAACGCGTTTTCCGGCGAAAACGCACACCACGGCTCTTTCTGAGAAAAAGCAAGCACGGAGGACGAGAACCGCTTTTGCCCTGCGTAGCGTTCCGGGCAGCGGGTAGAACCAGGCAGAGAATTCCCGGCTAGCAGCTTCCCTGTGGCGGGGAAGTGCAAACGTACACGTTTTCGGCCGAAAACGCGTTTTCCGGCGAAAACGCACACCACGGCTCTTTCTGAGAAAAAGCAAGCACGGAGGACGAGAACCGCTTTTGCCCTGCGTAGCATTCCGGGCAGCGGGTCGAACCAGGCAGAGAATTCCCGGCTAGCAGCTTCCCTGTGGCGGGGAAGTGCAAACGTACACGTTTTCGGCCGAAAACGCGTTTTCCGGCGAAAACGCACACCACGGCTCTTTCTGAGAAAAAGCAAGCACGGAGGACGAGAACCGCTTTTGCCCTGCGTAGCGTTCCGGGCAGCGGGTAGAACCAGGCAGAGAATTCCCGGCTAGCAGCTTCCCTGTGGCGGGGAAGTGCAAACGTACACGTTTTCGGCCGAAAACGCGTTTTCCGGCGAAAACGCACACCACGGCTCTTTCTGAGAAAAAGCAAGCACGGAGGACGAGAACCGCTTTTGCCCTGCGTAGCGTTCCGGGCAGCGGGTAGAACCAGGCAGAGAATTCCCGGCTAGCAGCTTCCCTGTGGCGGGGAAGTGCAAACGTACACGTTTTCGGCCGAAAACGCGTTTTCCGGCGAAAACGCACACCACGGCTCTTTCTGAGATAAAGCAAGCACGGAGGACGAGAACCGCTTTTGCCCTGCGTAGCGTTCCGGGCAGCGGATAGAACCAGGCAGAGAATTCCCGGCTAGCAGCTTCCCTGTGGCGGGGAAGTGCAAACGTACACGTTTTCGGCCGAAAACGCGTTTTCCGGCGAAAACGCACACCACGGCTCTTTCTGAGAAAAAGAAAGCACGGAGGACGAGAACCGCTTTTGCCCTGCGTAGCGTTCCGGGCAGCGGGTAGAACCAGGCAGAGAATTCCCGGCTAGCAGCTTCCCTGTGGCGGGGCAGTTCAAACGTACACGTTTTCGGCCGAAAACGCGTTTTCCGGCGAAAACGCACACCACGGCTCTTTCTGAGAAAAAGCAAGCACGGAGGACGAGAATCGCTTTTGCCCTGCGTAGCGTTCCGGGCAGCGGGTAGATCCAGGCAGAGAATTCCCGGCTAGCAGCTTCCCTGTGGCGGGGAAGTGCAAACGTACACGTTTTCGGCCGAAAACGCGTTTTCCGGCGAAAACGCACACCACGGCTCTTTCTGAGAAAAAGCAAGCACGGAGGACGAGAACCGCTTTTGCCCTGCGTAGCGTTCCGGGCAGCGGGTAGAACCAGGCAGAGAATTCCCGGCTAGCAGCTTCCCTGTGGCGGGGAAGTGCAAACGTACATGTTTTCGGCCAAAAACGCGTTTTCCGGCGAAAACGCACACCACGGCTCTTTCTGAGAAAAAGCAAGCACGGAGGACGAGAACCGCTTTTGCCCTGCGTAGCGTTCCGGGCAGCGGGTAGAACCAGGCAGAGAATTCCCGGCTAGCAGCTTCCCTGTGGCGGGGAAGTGCAAACGTACACGTTTTCGCCGAAAACGCGTTTTCCGGCGAAAACGCACACCACGGCTCTTTCTGAGAAAAAGCAAGCACGGAGGACGAGAAGCGCTTTTGCCCTGCGTAGCGTTCTAGCGTTCCGGGCAGCGGGTAGAACCAGGCAGAGAATTCCCGGCTAGCAGCTTCCCTGTGGCGGGGAAGTGCAAACGTACACGTTTTCGGCCGAAAACGCGTTTTCCGGCGAAAACGCACACCACGGCTCTTTCTGAGAAAAAGCAAGCACGGAGGACGAGAACCGCTTTTGCCCTGCGTAGCGTTCCGGGCAGCGGGTAGAACCAGGCAGAGAATTCCCGGCTAGCAGCTTCCCTGTGGCGGGGAAGTGCAAACGTACACGTTTTCGGCCGAAAACGCGTTTTCCGGCGAAAACGCACACCACGGCTCTTTCTGAGAAAAAGCAAGCACGGAGGACGAGAACCGCTTTTGCCCTGCGTAGCGTTCCGGGCAGCGGGTCGAACCAGGCAGAGAATTCCCGGCTAGCAGCTTCCCTGTGGCGGGGAAGTGCAAACGTACACGTTTTCGGCCGAAAACGCGTTTTCCGGCGAAAACGCACACCACGGCTCTTTCTGAGATAAAGCAAGCACGGAGGACGAGAACCGCTTTTGCCCTGCGTAGCGTTCCGGGCAGCGGATAGAACCAGGCAGAGAATTCCCGGCTAGCAGCTTCCCTGTGGCGGGGAAGTGCAAACGTACACGTTTTCGGCCGAAAACGCGTTTTCCGGCGAAAACGCACACCACGGCTCTTTCTGAGAAAAAGAAAGCACGGAGGACGAGAACCGCTTTTGCCCTGCGTAGCGTTCCGGGCAGCGGGTAGAACCAGGCAGAGAATTCCCGGCTAGCAGCTTCCCTGTGGCGGGGCAGTTCAAACGTACACGTTTTCGGCCGAAAACGCGTTTTCCGGCGAAAACGCACACCACGGCTCTTTCTGAGAAAAAGCAAGCACGGAGGACGAGAATCGCTTTTGCCCTGCGTAGCGTTCCGGGCAGCGGGTAGAACCAGGCAGAGAATTCCCGGCTAGCAGCTTCCCTGTGGCGGGGAAGTGCAAACGTACACGTTTTCGGCCGAAAACGCGTTTTCCGGCGAAAACGCACACCACGGCTCTTTCTGAGAAAAAGCAAGCACGGAGGACGAGAACCGCTTTTGCCCTGCGTAGCGTTCCGGGCAGCGGGTAGAACCAGGCAGAGAATTCCCGGCTAGCAGCTTCCCTGTGGCGGGGAAGTGCAAACGTACATGTTTTCGGCCAAAAACGCGTTTTCCGGCGAAAACGCACACCACGGCTCTTTCTGAGAAAAAGCAAGCACGGAGGACGAGAACCTCTTTTGCCCTGCGTAGCGTTCCGGGCAGCGGGTAGAACCAGGCAGAGAATTCCCGGCTAGCAGCTTCCCTGTGGCGGGGAAGTGCAAACGTACACGTTTTCGCCGAAAACGCGTTTTCCGGCGAAAACGCACACCACGGCTCTTTCTGAGAAAAAGCAAGCACGGAGGACGAGAAGCGCTTTTGCCCTGCGTAGCGTTCTAGCGTTCCGGGCAGCGGGTAGAACCAGGCAGAGAATTCCCGGCTAGCAGCTTCCCTGTGGCGGGGAAGTGCAAACGTACACGTTTTCGGCCGAAAACGCGTTTTCCGGCGAAAACGCACACCACGGCTCTTTCTGAGAAAAAGCAAGCACGGAGGACGAGAACCGCTTTTGCCCTGCGTAGCGTTCCGGGCAGCGGGTAGAACCAGGCAGAGAATTCCCGGCTAGCAGCTTCCCTGTGGCGGGGAAGTGCTAACGTACACGTTTTCGGCCGAAAACGCGTTTTCCGGCGAAAACGCACACCACGGCTCTTTCTGAGAAAAAGCAAGCACGGAGGACGAGAACCGCTTTTGCCCTGCGTAGCGTTCCGGGCAGCGGGTAGAACCAGGCAGAGAATTCCCGGCTAGCAGCTTCCCTGTGGCGGGGAAGTGCAAACGTACATGTTTTCGGCCAAAAACGCGTTTTCCGGCGAAAACGCACACCACGGCTCTTTCTGAGAAAAAGCAAGCACGGAGGACGAGAACCTCTTTTGCCCTGCGTAGCGTTCCGGGCAGCGGGTAGAACCAGGCAGAGAATTCCCGGCTAGCAGCTTCCCTGTGGCGGGGAAGTGCAAACGTACACGTTTTCGGCCGAAAACGCGTTTTCCGGCGAAAACGCACACCACGGCTCTTTCTGAGAAAAAGCAAGCACGGAGGACGAGAAGCGCTTTTGCCCTGCGTAGCGTTCCGGGCAGCGGGTAGAACCAGGCAGAGAATTCCCGGCTAGCAGCTTCCCTGTGGCGGGGAAGTGCAAACGTACACGTTTTCGGCCGAAAACGCGTTTTCCGGCGAAAACGCACAGCACGGCTCTTTCTGAGAAAAAGCAAGCACGGAGGACGAGAACCGCTTTTGCCCTGCGTAGCGTTCCAGGCAGCGGGTAGAACCAGGCAGAGAATTCCCGGCTAGCAGCTTCCCTGTGGCGGGGAAGTGCAAACGTACACGTTTTCGGCCGAAAACGCGTTTTCCGGCGAAAACGCACACCACGGCTCTTTCTGAGAAAAAGCAAGCACGGAGGACGAGAAGCGCTTTTGCCCTGCGTAGCGTTCCGGGCAGCGGGTAGAACCAGGCAGAGAATTCCCGGCTAGCAGCTTCCCTGTGGCGGGGAAGTGCAAACGTACACGTTTTCGGCCGAAAACGCGTTTTCCGGCGAAAACGCACACCACGGCTCTTTCTGAGAAAAAGCAAGCACGGAGGACGAGAACCGCTTTTGCCCTGCGTAGCGTTCCGGGCAGCGGGTAGAACCAGGCAGAGAATTCCCGGCTAGCAGCTTCCCTGTGGCGGGGAAGTGCAAACGTACACGTTTTCGGCCGAAAACGCGTTTTCCAGTGAAAACGCACAGCACGGCTCTTTCTGAGAAAAAGCAAGCACGGAGGACGAGAACCGCTTTTGCCCTGCGTAGCGTTCCGGGCAGCGGGTAGAACCAGGCAGAGAATTCCCGGCTAGCAGCTTCCCTGTGGCGGGGAAGTGCAAACGTACACGTTTTCGGCCGAAAACGCGTTTTCCGGCGAAAACGCACAGCACGGCTCTTTCTGAGAAAAAGCAAGCACGGAGGACGAGAATCGCTTTTGCCCTGCGTAGCGTTCCGGGCAGCGGGTAGAACCAGGCAGAGAATTCCCGGCTAGCAGCTTCCCTGTGGCGGGGAAGTGCAAACGTACACGTTTTCGGCCGAAAATTCGTTTTCCGGCGAAAACGCACACCACGGCTCTTTCTGAGAAAAAGCAAGCACGGAGGACGAGAACCGCTTTTGCCCTGCGTAGCGTTCCGGGCAGCGGGTAAAACCAGGCAGAGAATTCCCGGCTATCAGCTTCCCTGTGGCGGGGAAGTGCAAACGTACACGTTTTCGGCCGAAAACGCGTTTTCCGGCGAAAACGCACACCACGGCTCTTTCTGAGAAAAAGCAAGCACGGAGGACGAGAATCGCTTTTGCCCTGCGTAGCGTTCCAGGCAGCGGGTAGAACCAGGCAGAGAATTCCCGGCTAGCAGCTTCCCTGTGGCGGGGAAGTGCAAACGTACACGTTTTCGGCCGAAAACGCGTTTTCCGGCGAAAACGCACACCACGGCTCTTTCTGAGAAAAAGCAAGCACGGAGGACGAGAACCGCTTTTGCCCTGCGTAGCGTTCCGGGCAGCGGGTAGAACCAGGCAGAGAATTCCCGGCTAGCAGCTTCCCTGTGGCGGGGAAGTGCAAACGTACACGTTTTCGGCCGAAAACGCGTTTTCCGGCGAAAACGCACACCACGGCTCTTTCTGAGAAAAAGCTAGCACGGAGGACGAGAACCGCTTTTGCCCTGCGTAGCGTTCCGGGCAGCGGGTAGAACCAGGCAGAGAATTCCCGGCTAGCAGCTTCCCTGTGGCGGGGAAGTGCAAACGTACACGTTTTCGGCCGAAAACGCGTTTTCCGGCGAAAACGCACACCACGGCTCTTTCTGAGAAAAAGCAAGCACGGAGGACGAGAAGCGCTTTTGCCCTGCGTAGCGTTCCGGGCAGCGGGTAGAACCAGGCAGAGAATTCCCGGCTAGCAGCTTCCCTGTGGCGGGACAGTTCAAACGTACACGTTTTCGGCCGAAAACGCGTTTTCCGGCGAAAACGCACACCACGGCTCTTTCTGAGAAAAAGCAAGCACGGAGGACGAGAACCGCTTTTGCCCTGCGTAGCGTTCCGGGCAGCGGGTAGAACCAAGCAGAGAATTCCCGGCTAGCAGCTTCCCTGTGGCGGGGAAGTGCAAACGTTTGTACACGTTTTCGGCCGAAAACGCGTTTTCCGGCGAAAACCCACAGCACGGCTCTTTCTGAGAAAAAGCAAGCACGGAGGACGAGAACCGCTTTTGCCCTGCGTAGCGTTCCGGGCAGCGGGTAGAACCAGGCAGAGAATTCCCGGCTAGCAGCTTCCCTGTGGCGGGGAAGTGCAAACGTACACGTTTTCGTCCGAAAACGCATTTTCCGGCGAAAACGCACACCACGGCTCTTTCTGAGAAAAAGCAAGCACGGAGGACGAGAACCGCTTTTGCCCTGCGTAAAGTTCCGGGCAGCGGATAGAACCAGGCAGAGAATTCCCGGCTAGCAGCTTCCCTGTGGCGGGGAAGTGCAAACGTACACGTTTTCGGCCGAAAACGCGTTTTCCGGCGAAAACGCACACCACGGCTCTTTCTGAGAAAAAGCAAGCACGGAGGACGAGAACCGCTTTTGCCCTGCGTAGCGTTCCGGGCAGCGGGTAGAACCAGGCAGAGAATTCCCGGCTAGCAGCTTCCCTGTGGCGGGGAAGTGCAAACGTACACGTTTTCGGCCGAAAACGCGTTTTCCGGCGAAAACGCACACCACGGCTCTTTCTGAGAAAAAGCAAGCACGGAGGACGAGAACCGCTTTTGCCCTGCGTAGCGTTCCGGGCAGCGGGTAGAACCAGGCAGAGAATTCCCGGCTAGTAGCTTCCCTGTGGATGACAGTTTGACATGGGGTTGTTAGAGTGACCACGAGGTGGCACTGTGACATTCTGGTGGTACTGTGACATGTGGATGGCACTGTGACATGGTGGTGTCACTGTGACATGATAATGGCTTTGTGACATGGGGGTGGCATTCTCACATGGGGGTGGCACTGTGATATGTGGACATCACCGTGACAGTGGTTTGGCACTGTGACATGGGTTTGGCACTGTGACATGGGTGTGGCACTTTGACATGAGTGCTGCCCTGTGACTTGGGGGTGGCACTGTGACATGGGGATAGCACTATTACTTGTGGGCAGCACTGTGACATGAGGATGGCACTGTGACATTGGAACAGCACTGTGACATGGGGACGGTACAATGACATAGGTTGGTGATGTTACATGGGGATGGCACTGTGTCATGGGGATGGCAGTGTGACATGAGTTTGGCATGGTGACATGTGTGCGAAACAGTGACTTCACTGTGACACTGTGACATGGGGCGGCATTGTGACATGTTGTTGCACGAGTTGCACTGTGACATGGGAATGGTACTGTGACATGGGGGTGGCACTGTGACAATGGGGCGATACTATGAGATGGGGGTGGCTCTGTGACATGGGTATGGCTCTGTGACCTGGCGGTTGCATTGTCACATTGGGTTGGTAGTGTGACATGGGGACGGCACTGTGATATGAGTGTGGCATTGTGACATTGTGGTGGCACAGTGACATGAGGGTGGCTCTGTGACATGTGGATGTCACTGTGACAGTGGGGTTGCACTGTGACATGGGGGTGGCACTGTGACATGAGGACAGAACTGTGACATGGGGGCAGCCTTGTGACATGGTGGTGGCACTGTGACATTGGGGTGGCACTGTTACATTGGGGTAGCACTTTGTCATAGGGGTGGTACTGTGACATGTGGACAGCACTGTGACATGGGGGTGGCACTGTGACATGGGGTTGGTACTGTGACATGGCGGTGGTACTGTGACGTGGGGGTTTCACTGTGTTACTGATTTTATTAACAACCGAAATTAAATTGTGTTTGATTTTAATAGAAGCATAGAATTGAGAGATTTTAGTAAAAATCATTTTACATTTATTGCATTTTGAATCTGGCAACCGACTGCTACTCTAAAATTCCCTGTACAGCCCTGTACCAAGGCCGAAGGGATTGGTCATAATTGTCCAGTGGGAACGGTTAGAACCCAGGTAACAAAACACGAGGTGATTTGTAAACTGATTTATAATACATACATAGGACTAGAAGAATGCAAGTAGGTGTCAAGGTCCAGGATTAATGGGAATCTGACCCCACTGACCCACGGACCACCTACTCCCATTACACCCCAGACCCATTTCTAGACATTTCTAACCTCTACTGCCCCGATTCGGAAATAGGAGGAGAATATGTTAATGATTTCTTGGAAACTGTATGTTTATGTATGAAGACTTAATGAATATGTATGAGTAAGTTCTATAAAAGGTGTGTGATTCTGGTGCTCGGCACGTGTTGTTGGTGAGAGCACTCCCCTACACGTCCGCCCGTCAATAAAGAAGTGTCTGCTTATCTGCATCACATTGGTGGCGATAAGTTATTTTTATCCCGGATTTCGGTGACAACTGTAATATGGCGGTGGCACAGTGGCATTCTGGCGGCACTGTGACATGGGTACGGTACTGTGACATTGGGATGGCACTGTGACATGGGGATGGCAGTGTGACATGGGGATGGCAGTGTGTCACGGGGGTGGCATGGTGACATGGGGACGGTACTGTCACATGGCAGCATCACTATGATACGGCGGTGGCACTGTGACATGGGGACGGCACTGTAACGTGAGGGTGCCACTGTGACATGGCAGTGGCATTGTGACAAGGGAATGGCACTGTGTCACGGAAGACACTGTGCCATGGGGACGGCACTGTGACATAGCAGCGGCAGTGTGACATGGCAGTGGCACTGTGACATGGGGATGGCACTGTGACATTGTGGTGGTGCTGTGACATGGGGACTGCACAGTGACATGGAGTGGCACTGTGACATGGGAGCAGCACTGTGACATGTGGATGGCACTGTGACATGGGGATGGCACAGTGACTTTAGTGTGACAGTGTGAAATGGGGATGGCACTGTGACATTGTAGTGCACTGTGACATTGCTGTAGCACTGTGACATGGTGACCGTACTGTGATATGGGGCTGTCTCTATCACATGGGGACAGCATTGTGACGTGGCGACGGCACTGTGACATGGGAATGACATTATGTCATGGGGTTGGCACAGTGATATGTGGATGACAGTGTGCCATGGTGGCGCCGCTGTGACAAAGGGGTAGCACTGTGACATGGGCGTGGCGCTGTGACATGGGAAGTGGACTGTGACATTGTGGTGGCACTATGACATGGGGACTGCACTGTGACATGGGAGTGTCACTATGACTTGGGCTGGGCACTGTGATTTGGGGACATCCTTGTGACGTGAGGGCGGCAGTGTGACATGGGACGGCAGTGTGACATGAGGACGGCACTGTGACATGGGGGGTGGCGCTGGGACATGGGGATGACACTCTGACATGGGGACGGCACTGTGACATCGGAGTGGCACTGTGACATGGGGGTGGCACTGTGACATGGGCACGGCAGTGTGACATGGGTGCGGCACTGTGACATGGGGCCGACACTGTGACATGGGGAAGGAACGGTGACATGGGGTCTGCACTGTGACATGGGGGTGGCAATGTGACATGGGGGCGGCACTATGACATGGGGGCGGCACGGTGTCATGGGGGTGTCACTATGACATTGGGGTGGCACTGTGACTTTGTGGTGGCACTATGACATGGGGACTGCAGTGTGACATGGGTGTGTCACTATGAAATGGGGGTGGCACAGTGACTTGGAAGTGGCACTGTGACATGGGGACACAATTGTGACATGGGTGCGGCAATGTGACATGTGGGTGGACTGTGACATGGAGGCAGTACCGTGACTTTAGTGTGACACTGTGAAATGGGTTTGGCTCTGTGACATTGGGGTGTTACTGTGACATGAAACTAGCACAATGAAAAGTAGTGGCACGGTGACATGGGGGTGGCACTGTGACAAGGGGGTGGCACTGTGACATGGGGGGGTCACTCTGACAT
This sequence comes from Athene noctua, assembly GCF_965140245.1. NCBI lineage: Eukaryota > Metazoa > Chordata > Aves > Strigiformes > Strigidae > Athene > Athene noctua. The sequence continues at coordinate 103,219 of NW_027437670.1, forward strand.
GGGTGTGGCACTGTGACATGGGGACAGCATTGTGACATGGGAGTGGCACTGTGACAAGGGGTTGGCACTGTGACATGGGTGGGTCACTCTGACATGGGGTGGCACTGTGACTTGGTAGTGGCACTGTGACATGGGGGGTCACTCTGACATGGGTGTGGCACTGTGATATTGGGTTGGCAGTGTGAGATGTGATGCCACTGTTTACTTGGGAGCCTCACTGTGACATGGGGGTGGCTCTGTGACATGGGGGTGGCTCTGTGACATGGGGACAGCACTGTGACATGGCTGTAGCACTGTGACATGGGGGTGGCACGGTGAGATGGAGACGGCACCATGACTTTAGTGTGACACTGTGAAATGGGGATGGCTCTGTGACATTGAGGTGGCATTGTGACAGGAAAATAGAGCAGTGACAAGCAGTGGCACTGTGACATGGGGGTGGCACTGTGACATGGGGGTGACATTATGAAATTGGGTTGGCACTGTGTCATGGCAGTGGCACTGTGCCACGAGGACTGCATTGTGACTTGTCAGTGGAACTGTGACATGGGGGTGGCACTGTGACATGTCGTCAGCTCTGTGACATGGGGACGTCACTGTGACATGGGAACGGCACTGTGACATGGTGTTGGCATTCTGACATGGGGACGGCAGTGTGTCACGGGGGCGGCACTGTGATATAGGGAGGGTACTATCGCATGGCAACATCACTATGATACTGCCGTGGCACTGTGACATGGGAACGCCACTGTGACAAAGGGGTGGCACTGTGACATGGGTGTGGCGCTGTGACATGGGGGTTGCACTGTGACGTAGGGATGGGAGTGTGACATGGGGGCGGCACGGTGACAGGGGTTTGGCACTGTGACATGGGGAGTGCACTGTGACATGGGCACCTTACTGTGACATTGGGCTATCACTGTGACATGGGGACAGCATTATGACATGGGGGTGGCACTGTGACATGGGGAAGGCACAGTTACATCGAAATGCGCTCTTACATGGGGACGGCACTGTGACATGTGTGTGGCACTGTGACATGGGGATGGCACAGTGACATTGGCATGGCACTGTGCCATGGGGACTGCATTGTGACATGGGGGTGGCACTGTGATTTGGGAGTGGCACTGTGACATTGGCATGGCACTGTGACATGGGGACTGCATTGTGACATGGGGATGGCACTGGGACATGGGGGCAGCGCTGTGACATTGGGACGGCAGTGTGATATGGGGGCGTCACTGTGACATGGGGGCAGCACTGTGACTTTAGTGTGCCACTATGAAATGGGGGTGGTACTGTGTAATAGGGGTGGCACTGTGACATTTTGGTGGCACTATGACATGGGGACTGCACTGTGACATGGGAGTGTCACTATGACTTGGGCTGGCCACTGTGATTTGGGGACATCCCTGTGACATGAGAGCGGCAGTGTGACATGGGACGGCAGTGTGACATGAGGACGGCACTGTGACATGGGGGGTGGCGCTGGGACATGGGGATGACACTCTGACATGGGGACGGCACTGTGACATCGGAGTGGCACTGTGACATAGGGGTGGCACTGTGACATGGGCACGGCAGTGTGACATGGGTGCAGCACTGTGACATGGGGCCGACACTGTGACATGGGGAAGGAACGGTGACATGGGGTCTGCACTGTGACATGGGGGTGGCAATGTGACATGGGGGCGGCACTATGACATGGGTGCGGCACTATGACATGGGGGTGGCACTCTGACATTGGCATGGCACTGTGACATTGGGGTGCCACTGTGACTTGGGCTTGGCACTTTGACCCATGGGAGGCACTATGTCATGGGTGTGGCAGTGAGACTTCTGGGTGGCACTATGACATGGGAGTGGCACTATCATATGGGGATGGCACTGTGACATTGGGATGTCACTGTGACTTCAGGATGTCACTGTGACTTTGGCATGGCTCTGTGCCATTGGGATGGCACTGTGACATGGGGATGGCACTGTGACATGGGTGTGGCACGGTGACATGGCGGTGGCACTGTGACATGGGGATGGCATTGTGACATGGCGTGTCACTATGAAAGTGGGGTGGCACTGTGACATGGGGGCTGAACTGTGACATGGGGATGGCACCGTGACATGGGGATGGCTCTGTGACATAGGGGTGGCACCATGACATTGGGGCGTCACTGTGACATGGGGGTGGCACTTTGACATGGTGGAGGCACTGTGCCATGGGGACGGCAGTGTGACATGGGGGCGGCACGATGATATGGCAGTGTCAATATGACCAGGGGGCGGCACTGTGACATGGGGACGGCACTGTGACATGGGGGCGGCACGGTGACATGGGTGTGGCACGGTGACATGTTGTCTGCTCTGTGACATGGGGACGTCACTGTGACATGGGAACGGCACTGAGAAATGGTGGTGGCACTCTGACATGGGGACGGCAGAGTGTCACGGGGGCGGCAATGTGATATAGGGAGGGTACTATCACATGGCAGCATCACTATGATACGGCGGTGGCACTGTGACATGGGAATGGCACTGTGACATGAGGGTGCCACTGTGACATGGCAGTAGCATTGTGACAAGGGGATGGCACTGTGTCATGGGAAGGCACTGTGTCATGGGGACGGCACTGTGACATTGTGGTAGTGCTGTGATATGGGGACTGCACTGTGGCATTGTGGTGGCACTGTGACATGGGTGCGGAACTGTGACATAGGGACTGCACAGTGACATGGAGTCGCACTGTGACATGGGAGCAGCACTGTGACATGTGGATGGCACTGTGACATGGAGGTGGCACTGTGACATGGAGATGGCACAGCGACTTTAGTGTGACAGTGTGAAATGGAGATGGCACTGTGACATTGTAGTGCACTGTGACATTGCTGTAGCACTGTGACATGGTGACCGTACTGTGATATGGGGAGGCAGTGTGACTTGGGGGCGGCACTGTGACAAGGGGGTGGCGCTTGTCGCAGATGAAAGTATTGACACGGTAAAGATTTAGAAAAATAATCTAGATTTATTAATAACTAACAACTATTTGCCAATACAAAATAACTCAGAAAGAAAAGCGACTTATTCAGATTCTAAAATGACAATATTCACTCTAACTTACTTAACGGTACCTTAATTTATACACATATATACATGCACATACACAAACCAGACATATTCATACAGAAACAAAGGGGTTTGGGTTCAGTAAAATGAACACAAAAGGGACAAACACACAGGAACAAGGGCAAGGATACATACCCACACACCCCCCCCCAATAAACAGGTGAAATAGAAGCTAGTTCAAAGAAAATTTCCCTCTCGAGTTCAGAGCAAATACTCACAATGCCTTGGCATTCCTCAACGGGCGATAAAGGAGACTCGAGCGGGGGGACTTCGCCCTGGCCTTCTGTCTGGAGCAGACGACACCTGAGAGGCGTCCCAGCTCAGGGGAGATGCTGGTCACAGCCCGCTGCGATCCAGGAGAGCTCAAAGGGCCTCTCTGGTGGTCGCAGTTTATAGGATCCAAGATAATTGACTTTTGTCAAATGCTATCTGGTGCCTTCCGGCAGTTGCACAAGAATTTGAATAACATGCAACCCTGTTACTGCTCCAACTGATCACATCCCAGGCACAGGGGTGTCAGGCCATCAGGAGATGATGGGCCAGTATAACCCTTTCCAAGCAACTGGGGGGGCAGAGGCCAGGCTCCTCAAGGTTATCAGTCCTTATCTCCACAGATTGGTGTATGGCTCGGGGGAATGTGGATGGAATCACACCTGGCACCAAGCAGCCCAACAAGGAGGGCAGGGAGGGGTAGGAATTGCACCACCACAGCACTGTGACATGAGAAGTGGACTGTGACATGGGGACGGCACAGTGACATGGGGGCGCCATGGTGACATTGGTCTGGCACTGTCACATTGGTGTGGCACTGTGACATTGGGGTGGCACTGTGACATGGGGATGGCTCTGTGACATGGGGACAGCATTGTGACGTGGCGATGGCACTGTGACATGGGAGTGACATTATGTCATGGAGTGGCACAGTGATATGTGGATGACAGTGTGCCATGGGGGCGCCACTGTGACAAAGGGGTGGCACTGTGACATGTGGACGTCACTGTGACATGGGGACTGCACTGTGACATGGGAAGTGGACTGTGACATTCTGGTGGCACTGTGACATGGGCGCGGAACTGTGATATGGAGACAGCACTGTGACACTGCGGTGGCACTGTGACATGGTGGCGGTACTATGACATGAGGATGGCAGTGTGACATGCCGGTGGCACTGTGATATGGGGACAGCACTGTGACATGGGGATGGCACTGTGACATTAGGACGGCATGGTGACATAGGGTAGCACTGTGACATGGGGACGGCAATTTGACACGGGGGCAGCATTTTTACATGGGGGCGGCATTGTGACATGTGGGTGGCACTGTAATATGTGGACGTCACTGTAACAGTGAGATGGCATTATGACATGGCGACAGAACTGTGACATGGAGATGGCACTGTGATATGTGGGTGGCACTGAGACATGGAAGTGACATTGTAACATTGGTTTGGCACTGTGACATGGGTGTGGCACTGTGACATGAGTGTGGCAATATGACATGGGTGTGGCACTGTGACTTGAAAACGGCACTGTGACATGTGTGTGGCACTGTGTACATGGGGACGGCACAGTGTCATGGGCTTGGCACTGTGCCATGGGGACTGCATTGTGACATGGGGATGGCACTGGGACATGGGGTTGGCAGTGTGACATGGGGATGGCACTGTGACATGGGGGCAGCACTGTGACATTTGGACGGTAGTGTGATATGGGGGCGTCACTGTGACATGGGGACGGCACTGTGACATGGGGAGGGCACTGTGACATTATGGTGGCACTGTGACATTGAGGATGCACTGTGACATGGGGGCGGCACTGTGACATGCGGGTGGTTCTGTGACATGGGGACAGCACTGTGACATGGGTGTGGCACTGTGACATCCTGGTGGCACTGTGACATGGGGGCAGCACTGTGACATCGGAGTGGCACTGTGACATGGGGGCAGCACTGTGACATCGGAGTGGCACTGTGTTGGAGAATGGCCTCAAGAGCAAGGACATGGCAGCAAGGTAAAACTGTTTAGAGATGAAATACGGGGTGATTTGTTACGTCTGCACAAGACAGATGTCGCTTGAGTTGCTTAGCTACTATCTCCTGCCTGGAACTGGAGCTGCCCCCCTACCTGCGAGTATGTCAGCAAGAGATTACTCCAAAAACCTACCCAAACTGGCTCAGCGGTTTGGCCCGGACCCAGGGCGCAATGGAGGCTGCGCAGGACTGCAGGGTGGAAAGGTCAGCAGTGAGGAAGAGGAGAAACCTCCTCTTCACGACCACCGACCAGCCCTTCACGCCCCCTGCCCAGGACAGTAGGAGCTCATTGCGCAGGCGTAAAAGGGAGGAGACCTAATTACAATAAGAAGCGAAGATAGGCGGAGATAGAACATAAATATGTATAGGCGTTCTATGTATATGCAATACTCAGTGGATATAAGGATGTAAGCAGACACAGTAAAGCTGAAGCTCGCTCTGTCATTCACATTGAATCGACTGCTTGCTTCCTCCGCTCGTCGAAAGTTCGTGGACTAGAGCACTGTGACGTGGGGACAGCACTGTGACATGGGGACGGCACTGGGTCATTAGAATTCCACTGTGACATGGGCACAGCACTGTGACACGTTGGTGGCACTGTGACATGGGGACGGCATTGTTACATGGGGATGGCACTGTGACATGGGCGCAGCATTGTGACATGGGTACAGCACTGTGACATGGGCGTGGCACTGTGACATGGGGACGGCACTGTGAGATGGGGCTGGTGCTGTGATATGGGGACAGCACTCAGACATGGGGACAGCACTATGACATGTGGACACCGCTGTGACATAGGGGTGGTGCTGTGACATGTGGGTTGCAATGTGACATTGGGATGGCACTGTGACATGTGGTGGTAACAGTGACAGTGGGGTGACACTGTGACATGGAGACGGTACTGTGACATGGGGACAGCAGTGTGACTTGTGAGTGGTGTTACAATCAGACAAAGCCAATTTTTATAAAATTTTTATTTGGTTTCAATCGATTTAGGGTGGGAAGCAATAGGCAAAGCAGCGCTGGGTGCATGGAGAGCCGCAGCTCTGCCACACGCACACCGAGTGCCAAAAAGCAGCGGTTTTTATACTCTTGTGCCATCGTCTTTAACCGATCCTCTCTCACCAGATGATTGTCCTGCTTTTTCTCCATTGGGTCCTTTGAGATGCTTGGGTCTTTGTCCTCCTCCTGTGGGGTCTTTGGAAGTCTCGAAGCCTTGGTCTCCTGGTGCGCTTTTCTCCTATTGGATCCTTTAAAAATTCCATCTTTTGGCGACTTTTCTTCAAGCAGCAGTTACAGGTTATCTCTAGGTGGGGGGGGGGGGGGGTGTCCGAGAAGCGGTTACCTATCAGCTCTAGGTGATGAGGTTTCCGAGAAGTAGTTACATTTTTCCAGCCGAATGGCATACTTTATATTTTATCCATATATATTCAAACATCCAGTGTAACTGCAAATCATTTCAACACCCACACAGGGTACCGTTACAATACTTTAGACAGCAGGATAGTGTGGTTTAACATTTACAGATCATTCAAACCTATCATACCCGCCCTGCTTAACTTAGCAAATTAGTTACAATAGTTTATTACAGTGGCACTGAGACATGGAGGCGGCACTGTGACATTGGGACAGCACTGTGACATGGGAGTGGCATTGTGGCATGGGGGACAGCAGTGTGACATGGGGGCGGCACTGTGACATGGGGGCGGTAATGTGACATGGGGATGGCATTGTGACATGAGGGTGGCACTGTGACATGGGGACAGCACTGGGTCGTTAGAGTTGCACTGTGACCTGGGGGTGGCACTGTGACATGAGGGCAGCACTGCGACATGGGGACTGCACTGTGCCATGGGGGCGGTACTGTGTCATGGGAGTGGCACTGTGTCCTGCGGGTGGCACTGTGCCATTGGGGGAGGTACTGTGACATGGCGGTGGCACTGTGACATGTGGACGGCATTGAGACATAGGCTTGGCAATGTGACATGGGGATAGCACTGGGACATTGGGGTGGCACTGTGACATGGAGGTGGCACTGTGACATGTGGACGTCACAGTGACATGGGGGTGGCACTGTGACATGGGGGCAACGGTGTGACCTTGGGGGTGGCACTGTGACATGGGGGACAGCAGTGTGACATGAGGGTGGCACTGTGACATGGGGAAGGCAGTGGGTCATTAGAGTTGCACTGTGACCTGGGGGTGGCACTGTGACATGTGGACAGCATTGAGACAGAGGCTTGGCAATGTGACATGGGGACGGCTCTGTGACATTGGGGTGGCACTGTGACGTGGGAGTGGCACTGTGCCATGGGGGAGGTAATGTGACATGGGGACGTCACTGTGACATGGGTACCACAGTGGCACTGTGATATGGAGGATGGCACTGTGACATGGGGGCCACAGTGTGACACGGGTGCGGTTCTCTGACATGGGAGCTGTTCTGTGACACGGGGGTGGCTCTGTCACACGGGAGTGGCATTGTGACATGAGGATGGCACTGTGACATGGGGTGCCATGTGACATTGGGGTGGCACTGTCACAGTGGGGTGGCAATGTGAAATTCTGGTGGCACTGTGATATGCGTACGGCACTTTGACATGTGGATGGCAATGTGACATGGGGCCGTCACTGTACCATGGAGGCTGCATTGTGACATGGCGGTGGCACCGTGACCGGTGGACGTCACTGTGATAGTGGGGTGGAACTGTGACATGGGGAAGGCAGTGTGAAATAGGGGTGGCACTGTGACATGGCGGCGGCACTGTGACATTGGGTCCGCATATTGACATGAGGGTGGCACTGTGACACGGGGACAGCACTGGGTCATTAGAGTTGAATTGTGACATGGGGACGGCACTGTGACATGTGGATCACACTGTGACATGTGGGTGGCAATGTGATATTGGGACGGCATTGTGACATGGTGTCAGCACTGTGACATGAGGGTGGCACTGTGACATGTGTGTGGCAGTTTTATATGGGCAGGGTACTGTGACATGGAGTTGTGATGAGTCATGGGGTGGCACTCTTACATGGCGCGGCACTGTGATATGGGGACGGCACTGTGACATGACAGTGGCATTGTGACATGGGAGTGACACTGTGACAGTGGGGTGGCACTAAGACATTCTGGTGTCGCTGTGACATTGGTAAGGCACTGTGACATGGGGACAGCAATGTGACATTGGGATGGCACTGTGACATGTTGTCATCTCTGTGACATTGGGGTGGCACTGTAACATGGGGACGGCACTGTGACATGCAGAATGTACTGTGACATGGGGACAGCAGTGTGACATGGGGACGGCACTATGACATGCGGACGGCGCTGTGACATGGGGACGCGCTGTGATATGGGGGTGGCACTGTGACAAGTGGGTGGCAATGTGACATTGGGATGGCACTGTGACATGGTTGCGGCACTGTGACACGTGGACAGCACTGTTACATGGGGTGCCACTGTGACATGGCAGTGCCACTGTGAAATTGTGGTGGCACTGTGACTTGTGTACGGCACTGTGACATGGGGACGGTACAGTGACTTGAGGGCGGCGCTCTCACGTGGGAATGGCACTGTGACATGGGGGTGGCACTGTGACATGTGGGTGGTAATGTGACATTGGGATGGCATTGTGACATGGTTACGGCACTGTGACATGTGGATCGCACTGTGACATGGAGGTGTCACTGTGACATGTGGATGTCACTGTGCCAGTGGGGTGGCACTGTGACATGGGGACGGCAGCGTGACATGGCGGTGGCACTGTTATATGGGGGTGTCACTGTGACATGAGGACAGCATTGTGACATGGGGACAGCACTGTGACATGGGGACGGCACTGTGACATGGGGGTTGCACCGTGACATAGGGTCGGCAGTGTGACATGGGGGCGGCACGGTGACGTGTGGTTGGCAGTGTCACATTGCGATGGCACTTTGACATGGAGGCTGCACTGTGACATGGTGTGGCACTGTGTAAATGGGGACGACACTATAACATGGGGACAGCACTGTGACATGGGAATGGCACTGTGACATGGGGGTGGCAGTGTCACATGGGGACGGAACTGGGTCATTAGAGTTGCACTGTGACATAAGTGTGGCACTGTGACATGGGGATGGCAGTGTGACATGGGGGTGGCGCTGTGCCATGGGGGTGGCACTGGGGGCGGTACTCTGACCTGGGGGTGACACTATGACCTGGGGGTGGCACTGTGACATTCTGGTGGCACTGTGACATGGGAATGGCACTGTGACATGGGGGTGGCAGTGTCACATGGGGACGGAACTGGGTCATTAGAGTTGCACTGTGACATAAGTGTGGCACTGTGACATGGGGATGGCAGTGTGACATGGGGGTGGCGCTGTGCCATGGGGGTGGCACTGGGGGCGGTACTCTGACCTGGGGGTGACACTATGACCTGGGGGTGGCACTGTGACATTCTGGTGGCACTGTGACATGTGGACGTCACTGTGACAGTGGGGTGGCACTGTTACATGGGGACGGTACCGTGTCATGGGTTTGGCACTGTGATACGAGGACAGAACTGTGACATGGAGGTGGCACTGTGACATGGGTTTGGCAATGTGACTTATTGTGACACTGTGACATAGGGATGGCTCTCTGACATGGGGACAGCAGTGTGATATGAGGGTGGCACCTTGACATGGGGGTGTTACTATGATATGGCTGTGGCTCTGTGACATGGGGACGGCACTGTAACATGGATGCAGCATTGGGGACAGCACTGTGATGGTGGCGGCACTGTGATATTGGGTGGCACTGTGCAATGGTGGTGGCACTGTGATATGGCGGTGGAATTGTGACAACAGGTTGGTGGCACTGTGATATGGCGGTGGAATTGTGACAACAGGTTGGCACTTTGACATGTGGATGGCTCTGTGACCTCGGGGCGGTGCTGTGACATTCTGGTGGCACTGTGACATGTGGATGGCACTGTGCCAGTGGGGTGACACTGTGTCATGGGTGCAGCACTGTGTCATGGGAGTGGCATTGTGGAATGGGGGACAGCAGTGTGACATGGGGGCGGCACTGTGACATGGGGCGGTAATGTGACATGGGGATGGCATTGTGACATGAGGGTGGCACTGTGACATGGGGACAGCACTAGGTCGTTAGAGTTGCACTGTGACCTGGGGGTGGCACTGTGACATGAGAGCAGCACTGCGACATGGGGACTGCACTGTGCCATGGGGGCGGTACTGTGTCATGGGAGTGGCACTGTGTCCTGCGGGTGGCACTGTGTCATTGGGGGAGGTACTGTGACATGGCGGTGGCACTGTGACATGTGGACGGCATTGAGATGTGACATGGGGACAGCACTGGGATATTGGGGTGGCACTGTGACATGGAGGTGGCACTGTGACATGTGGACGTCACAGTGACATGGGGGTGGCACTGTGACAAGGGGGTGGCACTGTGCCATAGTGGCGGTACTGTGTCTTGGGGGTGGCACTGTGACATGGGGGCAATCTGGTGGCACTGTGACATGTGGACGTCACTGTGAAAGGGGGTGGCGCTGTGACATGGGAATGGTACCGTGACATGGGTGTGGTACTGTGACTTCAGTGTGAAAATGTGACATGGGGTTGGATCTGTGACAGGCGAGCGTCACTATTATGTGGCGGTGTATTTGTGACATGGGGTCGGCACTGTGACATGGGGGTGGCACTGTGACATGGGGACGGTACTGTGACATGGGGGTGGCAGTGTTATATGGTGGTAGTACTGTGACATGGGGTTGGCATTGTGACATGGGGACAGCACTGTGGCATGGTGGTGGCACTCTGACATGGGGACGGCAGTGTGTCACGGGGGCGGCACTGTGACATGTGGACGGTACTATCATATGGCAGCGTCACTATGATACGGCGGTGGCATTGTGACATCGGGATGGCACAGTACCATGAGGGTGCCACCGTGACATGGAAGTGGCATTGTGACAAGGGGATGGCACTGTGTCACGGGAAGGCACTGTGCCATGGGGACGGCACTGTGACATGGCAGTGGCACTGTGACATTGTGGTTGCACTGTGACATGGGATGGCACTGGGACATTGTGGTTGCACTGTGACATGGGGATGACACTGTGACAGAGGGGTGGCACTGTGACATGGTGGTGGCATTATGGGCATGGCACGGTGACATGGGGATGGCACTGTGACATGGGGAGGTCAGTGTGACATGGCGGTGGCATTGTCACATGGCGGTGGCATTGTGACATTAGGATGGCACTGTGATATGTGGGTGGCACTGTGACATGTGGATGGCACAGTGACATGGGGTGGCGCTGTTTCATAGGAACGGCACTGTGTAATGGGGACGGCACTGTGACATGGGTACTGAACTGTGACATTGTGGTGGCACTGTGACATGGGGTCAGTACTGTGATATGGGGACGGCACTGTGTCACGGGGACAGCACTGTGACATGAGGGTGGCACGGTGACAGGGGGGCGAAACGGTGACTTTACTGTGGCACTGTGACATGGGGTGGCACTGTGACACGTTATTGCACGAGTTGCACTGTGACATGGGGATGGCACTGTGACATGGGGACGGCCCTGTGATATGGGTGTGGCATTGTGACATTGTGGTGGCACAGTGACATGGGAGAGGCTCTGTGACATGTGGATGGCACTGTGACGTGGGGACGGTACTGTGACATGGGGGTGGCACTTTGATATGAGGACAGAACCGTGACATGGGGGCTGCATTGTGACACTGGGGTGGCACTGTGACACTGGGGCGGCACTGTGACACAGGACCGGCACCTTGACATGGGGACAGCACTGTGACATGGGGGTGGTACTGTGACTTGGAGGTGTCACTGAGATATGGCAGTGGCACCGTGAAATTCTGGTGGCACTGTGACATGGGTACGGTACTGTGACATTGGGATGGCACTGTGACATGGGGACGGTACTATGACATGGTGGTCGCACTCTGACATGGGGACGGCAGTGTGTCACCGGGGCAGCACTGTGACATGGGGACGGTACTATCATATGGCAGCGTCACTTTGATATGGCGGTGGCACTGTGACCTGGGGGTGGCACTGTAACTTGGCAGTGGCACTGTGCCATCTGGTCGAAATGTGACATGGGTATGGTACTGTGACATGGGGACTGCATTGTGACATGGCGGTACGGCACTGTGACATTGGGGCGGCACTGTGACATGGTCGTGGCAGCGTGACATGGGCAGTGCACTGTAACATGGGGCAACACTGTAACAGTGGGGTGGCACTGTGACATGGCGGTGGCATTATGACACGGGGTTTGCACTGTGACATGGGGACGGCAGTGTGACTTGGGGGTGGCACTGTGACATGGGGGCAGCACTGTGACATGGGGGCGTCACTGTGACATGGGGAAGGCACTGGGACACGGCGGTGGCATTGTGACATGGGGTGGCGCTGTGACATGGGGACGGAAGTATAATGGGTGTGGCACTGTGACACGAGGACAGCATTGTAACATGGGCGTGGCATTGTGACATGTGGGTGGCACTGTGACATGTGGACGATACTGTGACAGTGGGGTGGAGATGGCACTGTGACGGTTTTGGCACTGAGACATGGCAGTAGCATTGTGACGTTGGTTCGGCACTGTGACAGTGGGGTGGCACTGTGACATGAAAATAGGACGGTGACAAGGAGTGGCACTGTGACGTGGGCGGCATTGTGACGTGGCACAGTGACATGGGGACGGCACAGTGACATGGAGTAGCACTCTTACATGGGGACGGCACTGTGACATGAGTGTGGCACTGTGACATGGACTAGGCACTGTGCCATGGGGGCATCATGGTGACATGTGGGTGGCACGGTGACATGGGAGTGGCACTGAGACATGGGAGTGGCACGGTGACTTTAGTGTGACACTGTGAAATGGGGATGGCTCTGTGACGTTGGGGTGGCACTGTGACATCAAAATAGCTCAGTGACAAGGAGTGGCACTGTGACATGGGGACGGCATTGTGACATGGGGGCGACACTGTGACATGGAAGTGGCACTGTGAAATGGGAGCAGAAATGTGACATGGGGGTGACACTGAGATATGGGATCAGCACTGTGACATGGGGGCGGCACCGTGACAAGGGGACGGCACTGGGACATGGGGACGACACTGGGACATGGGAGTGGTACTGTGACGTGGGGGTGTCACTGTAACAAGTCGGTGGCACAGTGACTTTCTGGTGGCACTGTGACATGGGTGCGGTGCTGTGACACTGGGGTAGCACTGTGACACGGGGGCGGCACTGTGACATGGGCGTGGCATTGTGAGAGTGGGACGGCACTGGGTCATTAGAGTTGCACCGTGACATGGGGACGGTACTGTCACATGGGGGCGCCACTATGATACAGCGGTGGCTCTGTGACATGGGGTTGGCACTGTGACATGGCGGTGGCATTATGACATGGGAGTAGCACTGTGACATGTAGGTGGCACTGTGACATGGGGGCGTCACTGTGACATGGGGACAGCACTGTGGCATGGTTGTGGCAGCATGACATGGGCAGTGCACTGTAACATGGGGCGATGGGGCGACAGTGTAACAGTGGGGTGGCACTGTGACATGGTGGTGGCATTATGACACAGGGGTCACACTGTGACATGGGGACGGCAGTGTGACTTGGGGGTGGCACTGTGACATGGCGTTGGCATTGAGACATGGCGATGGCTTTGTGACATTGGTCGGCACTGTGACATGGGGACGGCACTGTGACATGGAGGTGTCACTGTGAATTGGGGGCAGCACTGTGACACGGGGGCGTCACTGTGACATGGGGAAGGCACTGTGACATGGAAATGGCACTGTTTCAGTGGGGCGGCACTGGCGCATGGGGGCGTCACTATGATGCAGCGGTGGCACTGTGACATGGGTACGGCACTGTGACACGGGGGTGGCACTGTGACATTGGATTGGCACTGTGACATGGGGGTGCCACTGTGACATGGGGACGGTAGTGTAACATGGGGGTGGCACTGTGACATGGGTGTGGCACTGTGACATGGCGCGGCACTGTGACATGGGTATGGCACTGTGACTAGGGTACGGCACTGTGACATGGGTGTTGCACCGTGAAAGGCGGTGGCATTGTGACATTGGGTTGGCACTGTGACATGGGTCTGCACTGTGACATGGGAACGGCACTGTGACCTGGGGGTGGCATGTGACATGCGGGCGGTACTGTGACCAGGGGGTGGCACGGTAACTTGGCAGTGGCACTGTGACATCTGGTCGAAATGTGACATGGGTATGGTACTGTGACAAGGGGGCTGCATTGTGACATGGTGGTGGCACTGTGACATTGGGGCAGCACTGTGACATGGGGACAGCAGTGTAACGGGTGTAGCACTGTGACACGGGGGCAGCATTATAACATGGGGTGGCATTGTGACATGTGGGTGGCACTGTGACATGTGGGTGGCACTGTGACATGGTGGCAGCGCTGTGAAATGGGGGAGGCATGGGGTCATTAGAGTTGCACCATGACATGGGGACGGCACTGTGACATGGCGAGGGCAGTGTGTCTTGGGGGTGGCACTGTGATATGATGATGGCACTGTGACATGGCGGTGGCGCTGTGACATTGTGGTCACACTGTGACATAGGGATGGCACTGGGACATGGATATAGCACTGTGACAGGTGATGGCGCTGTTACATGGCATGGCACTGTGACATGGGAACGGCACTGGGTCATTATAGTAGCACTGTGACATGGGGACGGCAGGGTGACAGGGCTGGCACTGTGACATGGGTGTTGCACTGTGACATGGGGACAGCAGTTGGACATGGGAGTGGTACTGTGACGTGGGGGTGTCACTGTAACATGGTGGTGGCACAGTGACATTCTGGTGGCATTGTGACACGGGTACGGTGCTGTCGCACTGGGGTAGCACTGTGACATGGGGGCGGCACTGTGACATGGGAGTGGCATTGTGACAATGGGACAGCACTGGGTCATTAGAGTTGCACTGTGACATGGGGACGGCAGTGTGACAGAGAGGTGGCGTTATGATATATGGGTGGCATTGTGACATGGGGGTGGTGCTGTGACATGGGGTCAGCAGTGTGACATGGGGGTGGTGCTGTGACATGGGGATGGCACAGTTACATGGGGGCGTTACTGTGACCTGGATGTGGCACTGTGACATGGCAGTGACACTGTGACATTCTGGTGGCACTGTGAGATGGGGTGGCACTGTAACATAGGGACAGCAGTGTGACATGGGGGTGGCAGTGTGACGTGGGGGTGGCATATTGACAAGGGGCCTGCACTGTGGCAATGGGGCAGCACTGTCACATGGGCGTGGCACTGTCACATGGGCGTGGCACTGTGACATGGGTGTGGCACTGTGACATTGTGGTGGCACAGTTACATGGGGGTGACATTGTGACAGTGGGGTTGCACTGTGACATGGGGACGATACAATAACATGGGGATGGCACTGTCACATGAGGACAGAACTGTGACATGAGGGCTGCATTGTGACATGGTGGTGGCACTGTGACATTGGGGTGGCACTGTGACATGGATGTGCCACTGTGACGTGGTGTTGCACGATGACATGGGATGGCACTGTGACATGGCATGGCACTGTGACATGGGGGTGGCACTGTGACGTGGGGACGGCACTGGGACATGGATGTGGCACTGTGACATGTGATGGCACTGTTACATGGCGTGGCACTGTGACATGGGGATGGCATTGTGACATGGGGTGGCACCGTGACATGGGAACGGCACTGGGTCGTTGCAGTTGCACTGTGACATGGGGTCAGCAGTGTGACATGGGGGTGGTGCTGTGACATGGGGACAGCACTGTTACATGGGGGCGTTACTGTGACCTAGATGTGGCACTGTGACATGGCGGTGGCACTGTGACATTCTGGTGGCACTGTGACATGGGAGCCTCACTGGGACATGGGGGTGTCACTATGACATCGGGGTGGCACTGAGACATTGTGGTGGCACTATGACATGTGGACTGCACTGTGACATGGTGGTGTCACTATGAAATGGGGGTGGCACTGTGACTTGGGCGTGGCACTGTGCCATGGGGCGGCACGGTGAGATGGAGACGGCACCATGACTTTAGTGTGACACTGTGAAATGGGGATGGCTCTGTGACATTGAGGTGGCATTGTGACATGAAAATACAACGGTGACAAGGAGTGGCACTGTGACATGGGGGTGGCACTGTGACATGGTGATTGTATTGTGACATGGGGATGGCACTGTGACATGGCGGTGGCAGTGTGCCATGAGGCCTGCATTGTGACATGGGGATGGCACTGTGACTTGGGAGTGGCACTGTGACATGGGGATAACAGGGTGCCATGGGGGCGCCACTGTGACAATGGGGTGGCACTCTTACATGGGGACTGCACTGTGACATGGGCATGGTGCTGTGACATGTGGATGGCACTGTGACATGGAGGTGGCACTGTGACTTGGGAGTGGCACTGTGACATGTGGATGGGACTGTGACACTGGTACAGCACTGTGACATGGGGGCCACATTGTGTAACGTCCACATGTCACAGTGCCACCCCCATGTTACACTGCCGTCCCCAGTGGCACCCCCATGTCACAATGCCACCGCCATGTCACAGTGCTATCCCCATGTCACAGTAACGTCCACATGTCACAGTGCCATTCATGACCCAGGTCACCCATGGCACGGCACTGTGACATGGCAGTGGCACTGTGACATTGTGGTTGCACTGTGACATGGGGATGGCACTGTGACAGAGGGGTGGCACTGTGACATGGTGGTGGCATTATGATATGGGCGTGGCACTGTGACATGTGGATGTCACTGTGAGAGTGGGGTTGCACTGTGAAATGGGTAAGGTACTTCGACATGGGGGTGGCACTGTGACATGAGGACAGAACTGTGACATGGGGGCTGCATTGTGACATGGTGGTGGCACTGTGACATTGGGGTGGCACTGTTACATTGGGGCGGTACTGTGAAATGGCAGTGGCACTGTGACATTGTGGTAGCACTGTGACATGGGGACGGCACTGGGACATTGGAGTGGCACTGGGACAATGGAGTGGAACTGTGACATGGGGATGACTGCGTCAGAGGGGTGGCATTGTGACACGGCGGTGGGGTTGTGACATTAGGACTGCACTGTGACATGTGGGTGGCACTGTGACATGGGGGCAGCACTATGGCATGGGGGTGGCACTATGACATGGGGATGGCACTGTGACGTGGAGACAGCACTCTGATATGGGTGTGGCATTGTGACATTGTGGTGGCACAGTGACATGAGGGTGGCTCTGTGACATGTGGATGTCACTGTGACAGTGGGGTTGCACTGTGACATGGGGATGGTACTGTGACATGGGGATGGCACTTTGATATGAGGACAGAACTGTGACATTGGGGTGGCACTGTGACATTGGGGTGGCACTTTGTCATGGGGGCGGTACTGTGACATGTGGACAGCACTGTGACATGGAGGCTGCACCGTGACTTTAATGGCTCTGTGACATAGAGGCGGCACTGTGACATGGGCGTGGCACTGTGACATGGGCGTGGCACTGTGACATGGGGACGGCACTGTGATATCATGGTGGCACTGTGACATTGTGGTGGCATATTGACAAGGGGCCTACTCTGTGACAGTGGGGCGGCACTCTGAGCTGGGGGTGGCTCTGTGACGTGTGTGGCACTGAGACCCGGTGGCGGCATTGTCACAGTGGGTTGGTAGTGTGACATGGGAATGGCACAGTGACATGGGGGCGGCACTGACACGGGGACGACACTGTGACATGGGGATGACAGTGTGACATGGGCAGGGCACTGTCACATGGAGCGACACTGTGACATGTGACGGCACTGTGACATTAGGGCTGCATTGTGACATGGTGGTGGCTCTGTGACGTGGTAGTGGCACTGTGACATGGTGACGGAACTGTGACATGTGGATGGCACTATGACATTGGGACGGCACTGTTACATGGTTGTGGCAGTGACATGGGGACTGTACTGTGTAATTGTGGTGGCACTGTGACATGGGTGTGGCACTGTGACATGGGTGTGGCACTGTGACATGTGGATGTCACCCTGACAGTGGGTTGGCACTGTGACATGGATGTGGCACTGTGACATGGGTGCATGTCACAGTGCTACTCCCATGTCATAATGCCACCGCCATGTCACAGTGCCAACCCCATGTCACAGTGCCATCGCCTTATCATAGTGGCGCCCCCATGTGACAGTACCGTCCCCATGTCACGGTGCAACTCTAATGACCCAGTGCCGTCCCACTCTCACAATGCCACGCCCATGTCACAGTGCCGCCCCCGTGTCACAGTGCTACTCCAGTGTCACAGCACCGTACCCATGTCACAGTGCCACCAGAAAGTCACTGTGCCACCGACATGTTACAGTGACACCCCCACGTCACAGTACAACTCCCATGTCCCAGTGTCGTCCCCATGTCCCAGTGCCGTCCCCTTGTCACGGTGCCGCCCCCATGTCACAGTGCCGACCCCATATCTCAGTGTCACCCCCATGTCACATTTCTGCTCCCATTTCACAGTGCCACTTCCATGTCACAGTGTCGCCCCCATGTCACAATGCCGCCCGCATGTCACAGCGCCACTCCTTGTCACTGAGCTATTTTCATGTCACAGTGCCACCCCAACGTCACAGAGCCATCCCCATTTCACAGTGTCACACTAAAGTCACCGTGCCACTCCCATGTCTCAGTGCCACTCCCATGTCACCGTGCCACCCACATGTCACCATGATGCCCCCATGGCACAGTGCCTAGTCCATGTCACAGTGCCACACTCATGTCACAGTGCCGTCCCCATGTAAGAGTGCTACTCCATGTCATTGTGCCGTCCCCATGTCACTGTGCCACGTCACAATGCCGCCCACATGTCACAGTGCCACTCGCTGTCACTGTTCTATTTTCATGTCACAGTGCCACCCCAATGTCACAGCGCCAAACCAACGTCACAATGCTACTGCCATGTCTCAGTGCTAAAACCATGTCACAGTGCCACCCACATGTCACAGTGCCATCTCTATGTCACAGTACCTTCTCCATGTCACAGTGACGCCCCCGTGTCACAGTGCTGCCCCCAATTCACAGTGCCACCCCATGTCACAATGCCATCGCCATGTACCAGTACCGTCTCCATGTCACAGTGCCACCCCACAGTCACAGTAATGTCCACATGTCACAGTGCCACCCACATGTCACAATGCCACCCCATGTTACAATGCTGCCCCCGTGTCACAGTGCTACACCCGTTACACTGCTGTCCCCATGTCACAGTGCCGCCCCAATGTCACAGTGCCACCGCCATGTCACAATGCAGCCCCCATGTCACAGTACCATACCCATGTCACATTTCGACCAGATGTCACAGTGTCACTGCCAAGTTACAGTGCCACCACCAGGTCACAGTACCACCTGCATGTCACATGCCACCCCCAGGTCACAGTGCCACCGCTGTATCAAAGTGACCATGACCTGTGGGTCATGAATGCCTCCCCCATTTCACAGCGCTGCCACCATGTCACAGTGCCACCCCAATGTCACAGCGCCAAAACAACGTCACAATGCTACTGCCATGTCTCAGTGCTAAAACCATGTCACAGTGCCACCCACATGTCACAATGCCACCCCATGTTACAATGCTGCCCCCGTGTCACAGTGCTACACCCGTTACAACCATGTCACGGTTTCATGATGGCACTGTGACATGGGTGCGGCAATGTGACGTGTGGGTGGCACTGTGACATGGAGGCTGCACCGTGACATTAGTGTGACACTGTGAAATGGGGATGGCTCTGTGACATGGGGATGGCAGTGTGACATGGTGGTGGCTCTGTAACATGAGGGTGGCATTGTGACATGGGGCTTCAGGGTAACATGGGGATGGAACTGTGACATGGGGGTGACACTTTGATATGGGGGCTTCACTGTGACATGGGGGCTGCATTGTGACATTGGTTTGGCATTGTAATGTGTTGGTGGCACTGTGACATGGGGGTGGCACGGTGACATGTGAGCGGCACTATGACTTAGGGGTGGCACTGTGACATGGGAGCGACACTGGGACATGGGGGTGTCACTATGACATGGGGACTGCACTGTGACATGGGGACGACACTGTGACATGGTGGTGGCACTCTGACATGGGGACGGCAGTGTGTCACGGGGGTGGCACTGCGACATGTGGACGGTACTATCATATGGCAGCGTCACTTTGATACGGCGGTGGCACTGTGACATCGGGATGGCACAGTAACATGAGGGTGCCACCGTGACATGGAAGTGGCATTGTGACAAGGGGATGGCACTGTGTCACGGGAAGGCACTGTGTCATGGGGACGGTACAGTGACATGGCAGTGGCACTGTGACATTGTGGTTGCACTGTGCCATGGGGATGGCACTGGGACATTGTGGTTTCACTGTAACATGGGGCGACAGTGTAACAGTGGTGTGGCACTGTGACATGGTGGTGGCATTATGACACAGGGGTCGCACTGTGACATGGGGACGGCAGTGTGACTTGGGGGTGGCACTGTGACAAGGCGGTGGCATTGAGACATGGCGATGGCTTTGTGACATTGGGGTGGCACTGTGACATGGGGACGGCACTGTGACATGGATGCGTCACTGTGAATTGGGGGCAGCACTGTGACACGGGGGCGTCACTGTGACATGGGGTAGTCACTGTGACATGGCGGTGGCACAGTGACATGTCGGTGTCATTGTGACATTTGGTCGGCACTGTTTCATGGGGGCGGCACTGTCGCATGGGGGCGTCACTATGATACGGCGGTGGCACTGTGACATGGGTACGGCACTGTGCCATGGGGGTGGCACTGTGACACAGGGGTGGCACTGTGACATGACCGTGGCATTGTGACATCGGGTCGGCACTGTGACACAGGGGTGGCACTGTGAAAAGGGGACGGCCCTATGACATGGGGACGGGACTGTGACATGGTGCTGGCATTGTGACATGTGGGTGGCACTGTGAAATTGGGATGGCATTTTGGCGTGGGGGTGGCACTGTGACATGGGGAGGGCAGTGTGACATGGGGGTGGTGCTGTGACATGGGGATGGCACTGTGGCATGTGGACGTCACTGTGACAGTGGGGTGGCACGGTGTCATGGGGGCGGTACTGTGACATGGGGATAGCAGTGTGACCTGTGGGTGCCACTGTGACATGGCAGTGGTTTTGTGACATTGGATTGGCACTGTGACATGGCGGTGGCATTGTGACATGGGGGTGCCACTTTGACATGGGGACGGCAGTGTAACATGGGGGTGGCACTGTGACATGCGTGTCGCACTGTGACATTAGGGTGGCACTGTGACATTGGGGTGGCACAGTTTCACGAGGATGGCAATTTGACATGGGGACGGTTCTGTGACATGGGGGTGGCACTATGACATGGGGACGGCACAGTGACATGGCGTGGCACTGTGACATGGGTATGGCACTGGGACTTGGGTACGGCACTGTGACATGGGTGTTGCACCGTGAAAGGCGGTGGCATTGTGACATTGGGTTGGCACTGTGACATGGGTCTGCACTGTGACATGGGCATGGCACTGTGACCTGGGGGTGGCACGTGACATGCGGGCGGTACTGTGACCAGGGGGTGGCACGGTAACTTGGCAGTGGCACTGTGACATCTGGTCGAAATGTGACATGGGTATGGTACTGTGACATGGGGGCTGCATTGTGACATGGCGGTGGCACTGTGACATTGGGGCGGCACTGTGACATGGGGACAGCAGTGTAACGGGTGTAGCACTGTGACACGGGGGCAGCATTGTAACATGGGGTGGCATTGTGACATGTGGGTGGCACTGTGACATGTGGGTGGCACTGTGACATGGTTTTAGCACTGAGACATGGCAGTAGCATTGTGACGTTGGTTTGGCGCTGTGACATTGGGATGGCACTGTGACATGGTGGCAGCGCTGTGAAATGGGGGAGGCATGGGGTCATTAGAGTTGCACCATGACATGGGGACGGCACTGTGACATGGGGAGGGCAGTGTGTCTTGTGGGTGGCACTGTGATATGATGACGGCACTGTGACATGGCGGTGGCACTGTGACATTGTGGTCACACTGTGACATAGGGATGGCACTGGGACATGGATATAGCACTGTGACAGGGGATGGCGCTGTTACATGGCATGGCACTGTGACATGGGGACGGCACTGGGTCATTATAGTTGCACTGTGACATGGGGACGGCAGGGTGACATAGGGCTGGCACTGTGACATGGGTGTTGCACTGTGACATGGGGACAGCAGTTGGACATGGGAGTGGTACTGCGACGTGGGGGTGTCACTGTAACATGGCGGTGGCACAGTGACATTCTGGTGGCACCGTGACACGTGTACAGTGCTGTCGCACTGGGGTAGCACTGTGACATGGGGGCAGCACTGTGACATGGGAGTGGCACTGTGACAATGGGACAGCACTGGGTCATTAGAGTTGCACTGTGACATGGGGAAGGCAGTGTGACATGGCGGTGGCATTATGACATGTGGGTGGCACTGTGACATGGGGACGGCATTGCGACATGGGGGTGGTGATGTGACGTGGGGGCGTTACTGTGACATGGGGGTGGCACTGTGACATGGGGGCTGCATTGTGACATTGGGGTGGCACTTTGAAATTGAGGTGGCACTGTGACACGTGGAAGGGGCCGGCACCTTGTCATGGGGGTGGCACTCTGACATGGGGACGGCAGTGTGTCACGGGGCCGTCACTGTGACATGTGGACGGTACTATCACATGGCAGCGTCACTATGATACGGCGGTGGCACTGTGACATGGGGACGCCACTGTAACATGAGGGTTTCACTGTAACATGTGACATGGCAGTGGCATTGTGACATGGGGATGGCACTATGTCACGGGAAGGCACTGTGCCATGGGGACGGTACTGTGACATGGCAGTGGCACTGTGACATTGTGGTTGCACTGTGACATGGGATGGCACTGTGACATGGGAGTGGCACTGTGAGACATTGTGGTGGCACTGTGACATGGAATGGCACTGTGTCATGGTGGTGGCACTATGCCATGAGGACTGCGTTGTGACATGGGGACGGCACTGTGACATGGGGCGGCACGGTGAGATGGAGACGGCACCATGAGTTTAGTGTGGCACTGTGAAATGGGGATGGCTCTGTGACATTGAGGTGGCATTGTGACAGGAAAATAGTGACAAGCAGTGGCACTGTGACATGGGGATGACAGTGTGACATGGGGGCGGCACTGTGACATGGGGGCGGCACTGTGACATTGTGGTGGCACTGTGACATGGTGGCGGCACTGTGACATTGGTACAGCAATGTGACATGGGGGCAACATTGGTGTCACTATGAAATGGGGGTAGCAGTGTGAAATGGGAGTGGCACTGTGACATTGTGGTGGCACTATGACAGGGGGACTGCACTGTGACATGGGGGTGGCACTGTGACATGGGTGCGGCAATGTGACATGTGGGTGGCACTGTGACATGGAGGCTGCACCGTGACTTTAGTGTGACACTGCGAAATGGGGATGGCTCTGTGACATGGGGATGGCAGTGTGACATGGTGGTGGCTCTGTAACATGAGGGTGGCATTGTGACATGGGACTTCAGGATAACATGGGGATGGCATTGTGATATGGGGGTGACAATTTGACATGGGGGCTTCACTGTGAAGCGGCACTATGACATAGGGGTGGCACTGTGACATGGGAGCGACACTGGGACATGGGGGTGTCACTATGACATGGGGACTGCACTGTGACATGGGGAGACCACTGTGACATGGGTGTGGCACTCACTGTGACATGGGGACGGCGCTGTGACATAGGAGGGACAGCAGTGTGACATTGGGGTGGCAGTTTGGCATGGGGGTGGCAGTGTGACATGGGGATGCAATATTGACAAGGGGCCTGCACTGTGACAATGGTGTGGCACTTTCAGATGGAGGTGACTCTTTGACATGGGTGTGGCACTGTGACATGTGGATGTCACCCTGACAGTGGGTTGGCACTGTGACATGGATGTGGCACTGTGACATGTGTGCATGTCACAGTGCTACTCCCATGTCATAATGGCACCGCCATGTCACAGTGCCAACCCCATGTCACAGTGCCATCGCCGTATCATAGTGGCGCCCCCATGTGACAGTACCGTCCCCATGTCACGGTGCAACTCTAATGACCCAGTGCCGTCCCACTCTCACAATGCCACGCTCATGTCACAGTGCCGCCCCCGTGTCACAGTGCTACTCCAGTGTCACAGCACCGTACCCATGTCACAGTGCCACCAGAAAGTCACGTGCCACCGACATGTTACAGTGACACCCCCACGTCACAGTACAACTCCCATGTCCCAGTGTCGTCCCCATGTCCCAGTGCCGTCCCCTTGTCACGGTGCCGCCCCCATGTCACAGTGCCGACCCCATATCTCAGTGTCACCCCCATGTCACATTTCTGCTCCCATTTCACAGTGCCACTTCCATGTCACAGTGCCACACTCATGTCACAGTGCCGTCCCCATGTAAGAGTGCTACTCCATGTCATTGTGCCGTCCCCATGTTACTGTGCCACGTCACAATGCCGCCCACATGTCACAGTGCCACTCGCTGTCACTGTTCTATTTTCATGTCACAGTGCCACCCCAATGTCACAGCGCCAAACCAACGTCACAATGCTACTGCCATGTCTCAGTGCTAAAACCATGTCACAGTGCCAGCCACATATCACAGTGCCATCTCTATGTCACAGTGCCGTCTCCATGTCACAGTGCCACCCCACAGTCACAGTAATGTCCACATGTCACAGTGCCACCCACATGTCACAATGCCACCCCATGTTACAATGCTGCCCCCGTGTCACAGTGCTACACCCGTTACACTGCTGTCCCCATGTCACAGTGCCGCCCCAATGTCACAGTGCCACCGCCATGTCACAATGCAGCCCCCATGTCACAGTACCATACCCATGTCACATTTCGACCAGATGTCACAGCGCCACTGCCAAGTTACCGTGCCATCCCCTGGTCACAGTACCGCCCGCATGTCACGTGCCACCCCCAGGTCACAGTGCCATGCCCATGTCACAGTGCAGACCCATGTCACAGTGCCAACCCAATGTCACAATGCCACTGCCTTTCACGGTGCAACACCCATGTCACAGTGCCGTACCCAAGTCACAGTGCCATACCCATGTCACAGTGCCACGCCATGTCACTGTGCCGTCCCCATGTCATAGTGCCACCCCCATGTCACAGAACCGTCCCCATGTCAAAGTGCCATCCTCGTGAAACCGTGCCACCCCAATGTCACAGTGCCACCCTAATGTCACAGTGCGACACGCATGTCACAGTGCCACACCTATGTCACAGTAACGTCCACATGTCACAGTGCCACCCCCATGTTACACTGCCGTCCCCATGTCACAGTGGCACCCCCATGTCACAATGCCATCGCCATGTCACTGTGCCAATCCAATGTCACAAAACCACTGCCATGTCACAGTGGCACCCACAGGTCACACTGCTATCTCCATGGCACAGTACCGCCCCCATGACACCGTGCCACCCCACTGTCAGAGTGACGTCCACATGCCACAGCGCCACACCCATGTCACAGTGCCACATCCAGGTCACAGTAACGCCCCCATGTTAACTGAGCCAACCCCATGTCACAGCACCACCCCCATGTCACACTGCCCTCCCCATGTCACAGTGCCACCCCCACGCCAAAGTGCCATCCCAATTTCACAGTGCCACCCACATGTCACAATGCCAGCACCATGTCACTGTGCCGTCCCCATGTCATAGGGCCGTCCCAATTTCACAGTGCCACCCCTGTGTCACAGTGCCGACCCGATGTCACAATGCCACGGTCATGTCACAGTGCCACCCCTGTGTCACAGTGCCACCCCCATGGCACAGTGCCGTACCCATGTCACAGTGCCACCACCGTATCATAGTGACGCCCCCATGCGACAGTGCCGCCCCCATGAAACAGTGCCGACCAAATGTCACAATGACACCGACATGTCACTGTGCCAACGCCATGTCACAGTGCCTTCCCCATGTCACAGTGACGCCCCCGTGTCACAGTGCTGCCCCCAATTCACAGTGCCGTCCCCATGTCACAGTGCCGTCCCCATGTCACAGTGCCGACCCCATGTCACAGTGCGACCCCTGCGTCATATTGCCACCACAATGTCACTGTGCCACCCCACTGTTACAGTGTCGCCCCATGTTACAGTGCACTGCCCATGTCACGCTGCCACCACCATGCCACAGTGCCGTCCCCATGTCACAGTGACACCCACATGTCACAGTGCCACCTACATGTCACAGTGCTACTCCCATGTCATAAAGCCACCGCCATGTCACAGTGCCAACCCCATGTCACAGTGCCATCGCCGTATCATAGTGGCGCCCCCATGTGACAGTACCGTCCCCATGTCACGGTGCAACTCTAATGACCCAGTGCCGTCCCACTCTCACAATGCCACGCCCATGTCACAGTGCCGCCCCCGTGTCACAGTGCTACTCCAGTGTCACAGCACCGTAAGCATGTCACAGTGCCACCAGAAAGTCACTGTGCCACTGACATGTTAAAGTGACACCCCCACGTCACAGTACCACTCCCATGTCCCAGTGTCGTCCCCATGTCCCAGTGCCGTCCCCTTGTCACAGTGCCGCCCCCATGTCACAGTGCTGACCCCATATCTCAGTGTCACCCCCATGTCACATTTCTGCTCCCATTTCACAGTGCCACTTCCATGTCAGTGTCGCCCCCATGTCACAATGCCGCCCGCATGTCACAGCGCCACTCCTTGTCACTGAGCTATTTTCATGTCACAGTGCCACCCCAACGTCACAGAGCCATCCCCATTTCACAGTGTCACACTAAAGTCACCGTGCCACTCCCATGTCTCAGTGCCATCCCCATGTCACACTACCAACCCAATGTGACAATGCAATCGCCAGGTCACAGTGCCACACCCATGTCACAGTGCAACTCGTGCAATAACGTGTCACAGTGCCACCCCATGTCACAATGCCACAGTAAATCACCATTTCGCCAACATGTCACCGTGCCACCCTCATGTCACACTGCTGTCCCCATGACACAGTGACGTCCCCATTACACAGTGCCGTTCCTTTGAAACAGCGCCACCCCATGTCACTGTGCCATCCACATGTCACAGTGCCACCCACATGTCACAGTGCAGTCCTAATGTCACAATGCCACCGCCATGTCACACTGACCTCCCCATGTCACAGTGCCATCCCCATGTCACAGTGCCACGCCCCTATCATAATGCCACCACCATGTCACAGTGCCACCCCTCTGTCACAGTGTCATCCCCATGTCACAGTGAAACCACAATGTCCCAGTGCCGTCCCCATGGCACAGTGCAACCACAATGTCACAGTGCCACTGCCATATCACAGTACCCTCCCCATGGCACAGTGCCTTCCCGTGACACAGTGCCATCCCCTTGTCACAATGCCACTTCCATGTCACGGTGGCACCCTCATGTTACTGTGCCATCCCGATGTCACAGTGCCACCGCCGTATCAAAGTGACGCTGCCATATGATAGTACCGTCCACATGTCACAGTGCCGCCCCCGTGACACACTGCCGTCCCCATGTCACAGTGCCACACCCATGTCACTGTGCCATTCCCATGTCACACCTGGCGGTGGCATTGTCACATTGGTTTGGTAGTGTGACATGGGAATGGCACAGTGACATGGGTACGGTAACCAATGTGACAATGCCACCGCCAGGTCACAGTGCCACACACATTTCACAGAGTCACCTCCATCTGAAAGTGCCACACCATTGTCACAGTGCAGGCCCCTTGTCAATATCACTGTGACATGGAAGTGGCACTGTGAAATGGGAACAGAAATGTGACATGGGGGTGACACTGAGATATGGGGTCGGCACTGTGACATGGGGGCGGCACTGTGGCATTGTGGTGGCACTGTGACATGGGGGCGGCACTGTGACATTGGTACAGCAATGTGGCATGGGGGCAACATTGGTGTCACTATGAAATGGGGGTAGCAGTGTGAAATAGGAGTGGCACTGTGACATTGTGGTGGCACTATGACAGGGGGACTGCACTGTGACATGGGGGTGGCACTGTGACATGGGTGCGGCAATGTGACATGTGGGTGGCACTGTGACATGGAGGCTGCACCGTGACTTTAGTGTGACACTGTGAAATGGGGATGGCTCTGTGACATGGGGATGGCAGTGTGACATGGTGGTGGATCTGTAACATGAGGGTGGCATTGTGACATGGGGCTTCAGGGTAACATGGGGATGGCATTGTGACATGGGGGTGACACTTTGACATGGGGGCTTCACTGTGAAGCGGCACTATGACATAGGGGTGGCACTGTGACATGGAAGCGGCACTGGGTCATGGGGGTGTCACTATGACATGGGGACTGCACTGTGACATGGGGAGACCACTGTGACATGGGTGTGGCACTCACTGTGACATGGGGACGGCGCTGTGACATAGGAGGGACAGCAGTGTGACATTGGGGTGGCAGTTTGGCATGGGGGTGGCAGTGTGACATGGGGATGCAATATTGACAAGGGGCCTGCACTGTGACAATGGTGTGGCACTTTCAGATGGAGGTGACTCTGTGACATGTGTGTGGCACTGTGACCTGGCGGTGGCATTGTCACATTGGTTTGGTAGTGTGACATGGGAATGGCACAGTGACATGGGTGTGGCACTGTGACATGTGGACGTCACTGTGAAAGGGGGTGGCGCTGTGACATGGGAATGGTACCGTGGCATGGGTGTGGCACTGTGACTTCAGTGTGACACTGTGACATGGGGTTGAATCTGTGACAGGCGAGCGTCACTATTATGTGGCGGTGTATCTGTGACATGGGGTCGGCACTGTGACATGGGGTCGGCACTGTGACATGGGGGTGGCACTCTGACATGGGGACGGCAGTGTGTCACGGGGGCGGCACTGTGACATGTGGACTGTACTATCATATGGCAGCGTCACTTTGATGCGGCGGTGGCACTGTGACATCGGGATGGCACAGTAACATGAGGGTGCCACCGCGACATGGAAGTGGCATTGTGACAAGGGGATGGCACTGTGTCACGGGAAGGCACTGTGCCATGGGGACGGCACTGTGACATGGCAGCGGCACTGTGACATTGTGGTTGCACTGTGCCATGGGGATGGCACTGGGACATTGTGGTTTCACTGTGACATGGGGATGACACTGTGACAGAGGGGTGGCACTGTGACATGGTGGTGGCATTATGATAGGGGCGTGGCACTGTGACATGGGGATGGCACTGTGACATGGGGAGGTCAGTGTGACATGGCGGTGGCATTGTGACATTAGGACTGCACTGTGACATGTGGATGGCACAGTGACATGGGGTGGCGCTGTTTCATAGGAACGGCACTGTGTAATGGGGACGGCACTGTGACATGGGTACTGAACTGTGACATTGTGGTGGCACTGTGACATGGGGTCAGTACTGTGTCATGGGGACGGCACTGTGTCATGGGGACAGCAGTGTGACATGAGGGTGGCACGGTGACATGTGGGCGAAATGGTGACTTTAATGTGGCACTGTGACATGGGGTGGCACTGTGACCTGGTGGTTGCATTGTCACATTGGGTTGGCACTGTGACATGGGGACGGCACTGTGACTTTAGTGTGACACTGTGAAATGGGGATGGCTCTGTGACGTTGGGGTGGCACTGTGACATGAAAATAGCTCAGGGACAAGGAGTGGTGCTGTGACATGCGGGCGGCATTGTTACATGGGGGCGACACTGACATGGAAGTGGCACTGTGAAATGGGAGCAGAAATGTGACATGGGGGCGGCACTGTGACAAGGGGACAGCACTGGGACATGGGGACGACACTGGGACATGGGAGTGGTACTGTACGTGGGGGTGTCACTTTAACATGTCGGTGGCACAGTGACTTTCTGGTGGCTCTGTGACATGGGTACGGTGCTGTGACACTGGAGTAGCACTGTGACACGGGGGCGGCACTGTGACATGGGCGTGGCATTGTGAGAGTGGGACGGCACTGGGTCATTAGAGTTGCACCGTGACATGGGGACGGTACTGTCACATGGGGGCGCCACTATGATACGGCGATGGCACTGTGACATGGGGTTGGCACTGTGACATGGCGGTGGCATTATGACATGGGAGTAGCACTGTGACATGCACCCATGTCACAGTGCCACATCCATGTCACAGTGCCAACCCACTGTCAGGGTGACATCCACATGTCACAGTGCCACACCCATGTCACAGAGTCACCTCCATCTGAAAGTGCCACACCATTGTCACAGTGCAGGCCCCTTGTCAATAATGCATCCCCATGTCACACTGCCTCCCCCATGCCAAACTGCCACCCCAATGTCACACTGCTGTCCCTCCTATGTCACAGCGCCGTCCCCATGTCACAGTGAGTGCCACACCCATGTCACAGTGGTCTCCCCATGTCACAGTGCAGTCCCCATGTCATAGTGACACCCCCATGTCCCAGTGTCGCTCCCATGTCACAGTGCCACCCCTATGTCATAGTGCCGCTTCACATTGAAGCCCCCATGTCAAAGTGTCACCCCCATGTCACAATGCCGTCCCCATGTTACCCTGAAGCCCCATGTCACAATGCCACCCTCATGTTACAGACCCACCACCATGTCACACTGCCATCCCCATGTCACAGAGCCATCCCCATGTCACAGTGCCACCCCCTTGTCACAGTGTCGCCCCCATGTCACATTTCTGCTCCCATTTCACAGTGCCACTTCCATGTCAGTGTCGCCCCCATGTCACAATGCCGCCCGCATGTCACAGCGCCACTCCTTGTCACTGAGCTATTTTCATGTCACAGTGCCACCCCAACGTCACAGAGCCATCCCCATTTCACAGTGTCACACTAAAGTCACAGTGCCGTCCCCATGTCACAGTGCCATCCCCATGTCACAGTGCCAACCCAATGTGACAATGCAGCCCCCATGTCACAGTACCATACCCATGTCACATTTCGATCACAGTGCCATCCACATGTCACAGTGCCACCCACATGTCACAATGCCACCCCATGTTACAATGCTGCCCCCGTGTCACAGTGCTACACCCGTTACACTGCTGTCCCCATGTCACAGTGCAGCCCCAATGTCACAGTGCCACCGCCATGTCACAATGCAGCCCCCATGTCACAGTACCATACCCATGTCACATTTCGACCAGATGTCACAGTGCCACTGCCAAGTTACCGTGCCACCCCCTGGTCACAGTACCGCCCGCATGTCACGTGCCACCCCCAGGTCACAGTGCCATGCCCATGTCACAGTGCAGACCCATGTCACAGTGCCAACCCAATGTCACAATGCCACTGCCTTTCACGGTGCAACACCCATGTCACAGTGCCGTACCCAAGTCACAGTGCCATACCCATGTCACAGTGCCATGCCATGTCACTGTGCCGTCCCCATGTCATAGTGCCACCCCCATGTCACAGAACCGTCCCCATGTCAAAGTGCCATCCTCGTGAAACCGTGCCACCCCAATGTCACAGTGCCACCCTAATGTCACAGTGCCACACCCATGTCACAGTAACGTCCACATGTCACAGTGCCACCCCCATGTTACACTGCCGTCCCCAGTGGCACCCCCATGTCACAATGCCACCGCCATGTCACAGTGCTATCCCCATGTCACAGTAACGTCCACATGTCACAGTGCCATTCATGACCCAGGTCACCCATGGCACGGCACTGTGACATGGCAGTGGCACTGTGACATTGTGGTTGCACTGTGACATGGGGATGGCACTGTGACAGAGGGGTGGCACTGTGACATGGTGGTGGCATTATGATATGGGCGTGGCACTGTGACATGTGGATGTCACTGTGAGAGTGGGGTTGCACTGTGAAATGGGTAAGGTACTTCGACATGGGGGTGGCACTGTGACATGAGGACAGAACTGTGACATGGGGGCTGCATTGTGACATGGTGGTGGCACTGTGACATTGGGGTGGCACTGTTACATTGGGGCGGTACTGTGAAATGGCAGTGGCACTGTGACATTGTGGTAGCACTGTGACATGGGGACGGCACTGGGACATTGGAGTGGCACTGGGACAATGGAGTGGAACTGTGACATGGGGATGACTGCGTCAGAGGGGTGGCATTGTGACACGGCGGTGGGGTTGTGACATTAGGACTGCACTGTGACATGTGGGTGGCACTGTGACATGGGGGCAGCACTATGGCATGGGGGTGGCACTATGACATGGGGATGGCACTGTGACGTGGAGACAGCACTCTGATATGGGTGTGGCATTGTGACATTGTGGTGGCACAGTGACATGAGGGTGGCTCTGTGACATGTGGATGTCACTGTGACAGTGGGGTTGCACTGTGACATGGAGATGGTACTGTGACATGGGGATGGCACTTTGATATGAGGACAGAACTGTGACATTGGGGTGGCACTGTGACATTGGGGTGGCACTTTGTCATGGGGGCGGTACTGTGACATGTGGACAGCACTGTGACATGGAGGCTGCACCGTGACTTTAATGGCTCTGTGACATAGAGGCGGCACTGTGACATGGGCGTGGCACTGTGACATGGGCGTGGCACTTTGTCATGGGGGCGGTACTGTGACATGTGGACAGCACTGTGACATGGAGGCTGCACCGTGACTTTAATGGCTCTGTGACATAGAGGCGGCACTGTGACATGGGCGTGGCACTGTGACATGGGGACGGCACTGTGATATCATGGTGGCACTGTGACATTGTGGTGGCATATTGACAAGGGGCCTACTCTGTGACAGTGGGGCGGCACTCTGAGCTGGGGGTGGCTCTGTGACGTGTGTGGCACTGAGACCCTGTGGCGGCATTGTCACAGTGGGTTGGTAGTGTGACATGGGAATGGCACAGTGACATGGGGGCGGCACTGACACGGGGACGACACTGTGACATGGGGATGACAGTGTGACATGGGCAGGGCACTGTCACATGGAGCGACACTGTGACATGTGACAGCACTGTGACATTAGGGCTGCATTGTGACATGGTGGTGGCTCTGTGACGTGGTAGTGGCACTGTGACATGGTGACGGAACTGTGACATGTGGATGGCACTATGACATTGGGACGGCACTGTTACATGGTTGTGGCAGTGACATGGGGACTGTACTGTGTAATTGTGGTGGCACTGTGACATGGGTGTGGCACTGTGACATGGGTGTGGCACTGTGACATGTGGATGTCACCCTGACAGTGGGTTGGCACTGTGACATGGATGTGGGGGTGTGGCACTGTGACATGTGGATGTCACCCTGACAGTGGGTTGGCACTG
Source organism: Athene noctua (assembly GCF_965140245.1). Taxonomy (NCBI): domain Eukaryota; kingdom Metazoa; phylum Chordata; class Aves; order Strigiformes; family Strigidae; genus Athene; species Athene noctua. The sequence continues at coordinate 136,846 of NW_027437670.1, forward strand.
TGACATGGATGTGGCACTGTGACATGGGTGCATGTCACAGTGCTACTCCCATGTCATAATGCCACCGCCATGTCACAGTGCCAACCCCATGTCACAGTGCCATCGCCGTATCATAGTGGCGCCCCCATGTGACAGTACCGTCCCCATGTCACGGTGCAACTCTAATGACCCAGTGCCGTCCCACTCTCACAATGCCACGCCCATGTCACAGTGCCGCCCCCGTGTCACAGTGCTACTCCAGTGTCACAGCACCGTACCCATGTCACAGTGCCACCAGAAAGTCACTGTGCCACCGACATGTTACAGTGACACCCCCACGTCACAGTACCACTCCCATGTCCCAGTGTCGTCCCCATGTCCCAGTGCCGTCCCCTTGTCACGGTGCCGCCCCCATGTCACAGTGCTGACCCCATATCTCAGTGTCACCCCCATGTCACATTTCTGCTCCCATTTCACAGTGCCACTTCCATGTCACAGTGTCGCCCCCATGTCACAATGCCGCCCGCATGTCACAGCGCCACTCCTTGTCACTGAGCTATTTTCATGTCACAGTGCCACCCCAACGTCACAGAGCCATCCCCATTTCACAGTGTCACACTAAAGTCACCGTGCCACTCCCATGTCTCAGTGCCACTCCCATGTCACCGTGCCACCCACATGTCACCATGATGCCCCCATGGCACAGTGCCTAGTCCATGTCACAGTGCCAAACTCATGTCACAGTGCCGTCCCCATGTAAGAGTGCTACTCCATGTCATTGTGCCGTCCCCATGTCACTGTGCTACGTCACAATGCCGCCCACATGTCACAGTGCCACTCGCTGTCACTGTTCTATTTTCATGTCACAGTGCCACCCCAATGTCACAGCGCCAAACCAACGTCACAATGCTACTGCCATGTCTCAGTGCTAAAACCATGTCACAGTGCCACCCACGTGTCACAGTGCCATCTCTATGTCACAGTACCTTCTCCATGTCACAGTGACGCCCCCGTGTCACAGTGCTGCCCCCAATTCACAGTGCCACCCCATGTCACAATGCCATCGCCATGTACCAGTACCGTCTCCATGTCACAGTGCCACCCAACAGTCACAGTAATGTCCACATGTCACAGTGCCACCCACATGTCACAATGCCACCCCATGTTACAATGCTGCCCCCGTGTCACAGTGCTACACCCGTTACACTGCTGTCCCCATGTCACAGTGCCGCCCCAATGTCACAGTGCCACCGCCATGTCACAATGCAGCCCCCATGTCACAGTACCATACCCATGTCACATTTCGACCAGATGTCACAGTGTCACTGCCAAGTTACAGTGCCACCACCAGGTCACAGTACCACCCGCATGTCACATGCCACCCCCAGGTCACAGTGCCACCGCTGTATCAAAGTGACCATGACCTGTGGGTCATGAATGCCTCCCCCATTTCACAGCGCTGCCACCATGTCACAGTGCCACCCCAATGTCACAGCGCCAAAACAACGTCACAATGCTACTGCCATGTCTCAGTGCTAAAACCATGTCACAGTGCCACCTACATGTCACAGTGCCACCCACATGTCACAATGCCACCCCATGTTACAATGCTGCCCACGTGTCACAGTGCTACACCCGTTACAAGCATGTCACGGTTTCATGATGGCACTGTGACATGGGTGCGGCAATGTGACATGTGGGTGGCACTGTGACATGGAGGCTGCACCGTGACTTTAGTGTGACACTGTGAAATGGGGATGGCTCTGTGACATGGGGATGGCAGTGTGACATGGTGGTGGCTCTGTAAAATGAGGGTGGCATTGTGACATGGGGCTTCAGGGTAACATGGGGACGGCACTGTGACATGGGGGTGACACTTTGACATGGGGGCTTCACTGTGACATGGGGGCTGCATTGTGACATTGGTTTGGCATTGTAACGTGTTGGTGGCACTGTGACATGGGGGTGGCACGGTGACATGTGAGCGGCACTATGACATAGGTGTGGCACTCTGACATGGGGACGGCAGTATAATGGGTGTGGCACTGTGACAGGAGCACAGCATTGTAACATGGGGGTGGCATTGTGACATGGTGGCACTGTGACATGTGGGTGGCACTGTGACATGGTTTTAGCACTGAGACATGGCAGTAGCATTGTGACGTTGGTTCGGCACTGTGACATTGGGGTGGCACTGTGAGATGAAAATAGAACAGTGACAGCGAGTGGCACTGTGACATGTGGGCGGCATTGTGACGTGGCACAGTGACATGGGGACGGCACAATGACATGGAGTAGCACTCTTACATGGGGACGACACTGTGACATGAGTGTGGCACTGTGACATGGACTAGGCACTGTGCCATGGGGGCATCATGGTGACATGTGGGTGGCACGGTGACATGGGAGTGGCACTGAGACATGGGAGTGGCACGGTGACTTTAGTGTGACACTGTGAAATGGGGATGGCTCTGTGATGTTGGGGTGGCACTGTGACATGAAAATAGCTCAGTGACAAGGAGTGGCGCTGTGACATGCGGGCGGCATTGTGACATGGGGGCGACACTGTGACATGGAAGTGGCACTGTGAAATGGGAGCAGAAATGTGACATGGGGGTGACACTGAGATATGGGGTCGGCACTGTGACATGGGGGCGGCACTGTGACAAGGGGACGGCACTGGGACATGGGGACGACACTGGGACATGGGAGTGGTACTGTGTCGTGGGGGTGTCACTTTAACATGTCGGTGGCACCGTGACTTTCTGGTGGCACTGTGACATGGGTACGGTGCTGTGACACTGGAGTAGCACTGTGACACGGGGGCGGCACTGTGACATGGGCGTGGCATTGTGAGAGTGGGACGGCACTGGGTCATTAGAGTTGCACCGTGACATGGGGACGGTACTGTCACATGGGGGCGCCACTATGATAAGGCGATGGCACTGTGACATGGGGTTGGCACTGTGACATGGCGGTGGCATTATGACATGGGAGTAGCACTGTGACATGTAGGTGGCACTGTGACATGTGGGTGTCACTGTGACATGGGGACGGCACTGTGGCATGGTGGTGGCAGCGTGACATGGGCAGTGCACTGTAACATGGGGCGACCCTGTAACAGTGGGGTGGCACTGTGACATGGTGGTGGCATTATGACACAGGGGTCGCACTGTGACATGGGGACGGCAGTGTGACTTGGGGGTGGCACTGTGACAAGGCAGTGGCATTGAGACATGGCGATGGCTTTGTGACATTGGGTCGGCACTGTGACATGGGGACGGCACTGTGACATGGAGGCATTACTGTGAATTGGGGGCAGCACTGTGACACGGGGGCGTCACTGTGACATGGGGATGGCACTGTGACATGGCGGTGGCACAGTGACATGTCGGTGTCATTGTGACATTTGGTCGGCACTGTTTCATGGGGGCGGCACTGTCGCATGGGGGCGTCACTATGATACGGCGGTGGCACTGTGACATAGGTACGGCACTGTGCCATGGGGGTGGCACTGTGACACAGGGGTGGCACTGTGACATGACCGTGGCATTGTGACATCGGGTCGGCACTGTGACACAGGGGTGGCACTGTGAAATGGGGACGGCCCTATGACATGGGGACGGCACTGTGACATGGTGCTGGCATTGTGACATGTGGGTGGCACTGTGAAATTGGGATGGCACTTTGGCATGAGTGTGGCACTGTGACATGGGGAGGGCAGTGTGACATGGGTGTGGCACTGTGGCATGTGGACGTCACTGTGACAGTGGGGTGGCACAGTGTCATGGGGGCAGTACTGTGACATGGGGATAGCACCTGTGGGTGCCACTGTGACATGGCAATGGTTTTGTGACATGGGGATGGCACTGTGACATTGGATTGGCACTGTGACATGGGGATAGCACTGTGACATGGCGGTGGCATTGTGACATGGGGGTGCCACTGTGACATGGGGACGGCAGTGTAACATGGGGGTGGCAGTGTGACATGTGGAAGTTACTGTGACATGGGTGTGGCACTGTGACATGCGTGTCGCACTGTGACATTGGGGTGGCACGTGATTGGGGTGGCACGGTTTCACGAGGATGGCACTTTGACATGGGGACGGTTCTGTGACATGGGGGTGGCACTATGACATGGGGACGGCACAGTGACATGGCGTGGCACTGTGACATGGGTATGGCACTGTGACTTGGGTACGGCACTGTGACATGGGTGTTGCACCGTGAAAGGCAGTGGCATTGTGACATTGGGTTGGCACTGTGACATGGGTCTGCACTGTGACATGGGCATGGCACTGTGACCTGGGGGTGGCACGTGACATGCGGGCGGTACTGTGACCAGGGGGTGGCACGGTAACTTGGCAGTGGCACTGTGACATCTGGTCGAAATGTGACATGGGTATGGTACTGTGACATGGGGGCTGCATTGTGACATGGCGGTGGCACTGTGACATTGGGGCGGCATTGTGACATGGGGACAGCAGTGTAACGGGTGTAGCACTGTGACACGGGGGCAGCATTGTAACATGGGGTGGCATTGTGACATGTGGGTGGCACTGTGACATGTGGGTGGCACTGTGACAGTGGGGTGGCACTGTGACATGGAGACGGCACTGTGACATAGAGATAACGTGTTGGTGGCACTGTGACATGGGGGTGGCACGGTGACATGTGAGCGGCACTATGAATAGGGGTGGCACTGTGACATGGGAGCGACACTGGGACATGGGGGTGTCACTTTGACATGGGGACACATGGGGGCTTCACTGTGACATGGGATGGCACTGTTACATGGCGTGGCACTGTGCCATGGGGATGGCATTGTGACATGGGGTGGCACCGTGACATGGGAACGGCACTGGGTCGTTGTAGTTGCACTGTGACATGGGGTCAGCAGTGTGACATGGGTGTGGTGCTGTGACATGGGGACAGCACTGTTACATGGGGGCGTTACTGTGACCTAGATGTGGCACTGTGACATGGCGGTGGCACTGTGACATTCTGGTGGCACTGTGACATGGGAGCCTCACTGGGACATGGGGGTGTCACTATGACATCGGGGTGGCACTGAGACATTGTGGTGGCACTATGACATGTGGACTGCACTGTGACATGGTGGTGTCACTATGAAATGGGGGTGGCACTGTGACTTGGGCGTGGCACTGTGCCATGGGGCGGCACGGTGAGATGGAGACGGCACCATGACTTTAGTGTGACACTGTGAAATGGGGATGGCTCTGTGACATTGAGGTGGCATTGTGACATGAAAATACAACGGTGACAAGGAGTGGCACTGTGACATGGGGGTGGCACTGTGACATGGCGGTGGCAGTGTGCCATGAGGCCTGCACTGTGACATGGGGATGGCACTGTGACATGGCGGTGGCAGTGTGCCATGAGGCCTGCATTGTGACATGGGGATGGCACTGTGACTTGGGAGTGGCACTGTGACATGGGGATAACAGGGTGCCACGGGGGCGCCACTGTGACAATGGGGTGGCACTCTTACATGGGGACTGCACTGTGACATGGGCATGGTGCTGTGACATGTGGATGGCACTGTGACATGGAGGTGGCACTGTGACTTGGGAGTGGCACTGTGACATGTGGATGGGACTGTGACACTGGTACAGCACTGTGACATGGGGGCCACATTGTGTAACGTCCACATGTCACAGTGCCACCCCCATGTCACAATACAATCCCCATGTCACAGTGCCACCCCCATGTCACAGCGCCAAACCAATGTCACAATGCTACTGCCATGTCTCAGTGCTAAAACCATGTCACAGTGCCACCTACATGTCACAGTGCCACCCACATGTCACAATGCCACCCCATGTTACAATGCTGCCCCCGTGTCACAGTGCTACACCCGTTACACCCATGTCACGGTTTCATGATGGCACTGTGACATGGGTGCGGCAATGTGACGTGTGGGTGGCACTGTGACATGGAGGCTGCACCGTGACATTAGTGTGACACTGTGAAATGGGGATGGCTCTGTGACATGGGGATGGCAGTGTGACATGGTGGTGGCTCTGTAACATGAGGGTGGCATTGTGACATGGGGCTTCAGGGTAACATGGGGATGGAACTGTGACATGGGGGTGACACTTTGATATGGGGGCTTCACTGTGACATGGGGGCTGCATTGTGACATTGGTTTGGCATTGTAATGTGTTGGTGGCACTGTGACATGGGGGTGGCACGGTGACATGTGAGCGGCACTATGACTTAGGGGTGGCACTGTGACATGGGAGCGACACTGGGACATGGGGTTGTCACTATGACATGGAGACTGCACTGTGACATGGGGACGACACTGTGACATGGTGGTGGCACTCTGACATGGGGACGGCAGTGTGTCACGGGGGTGGCACTGCGACATGTGGACGGTACTATCATATGGCAGCGTCACTTTGATACGGCGGTGGCACTGTGACATCGGGATGGCACAGTAACATGAGGGTGCCACCGCGACATGGAAGTGGCATTGTGACAAGGGGATGGCACTGTGTCACGGGAAGGCACTGTGTCATGGGGACGGTACAGTGACATGGCAGTGGCACTGTGACATTGTGGTTGCACTGTGACATGGGAGTGGCACTGTGAGACATTGTGGTGGCACTGTGACATGGAATGGCACTGTGTCATGGCGGTGGCACTATGCCATGAGGACTGCATTGTGACATGGGGACGGCACTGTGACATGGGGCGGCACGGTGAGATGGAGACGGCACCATGAGTTTAGTGTGGCACTGTGAAATGGGGATGGCTCTGTGACATTGAGGTGGCATTGTGACAGGAAAATAGAATAGTGTGGCACTGTGAAACGGGGATGGCTCTGTGACATTGAGGTGACATGAAAATAGAACAGTGACAAGCAGTGGCGCTGTGACATGGGGATGACAGTGTGAAATTGTGTTGGCACTGTGACATGGGGGCGGCACTGTGACATGGGGACAGCACATGTCACAATGCAGCCCCCATGTCACAGTTCTGTCCTCATATCAAAGTGCCACCCCCATGGCACAGTACCGTCCCCACGTCATAGTGCAACACAACTGTCACAGAGCCACCCCCATGTCACTGTGCCACCACAATGTCACAATGCCACAGCCATATCACAGTGCCATCCCCATGTCACCCAATGTGACAATGCAACCGCCAGGTCACAGTGCCACACCCATGTCACAGTGCAACTCGTGCAATAACGTGTCACAGTGCCACCCCATGTCACAATACCACAGTAAAGTCACCATTTCGCCCATATGTCACCGTGCCACCCTCATGTCACACTGCTGTCCCCATGACACAGTGCCGTCCCCATGACACAGTACAGACCCCATGTCACAGTGCCACCACAATGTCACAGTTCAGTACCCATGTCACAGTGCCGTCCCCATTACACAGTGCCGTTCCTATGAAACAGCGCCACCCCATGTCACTGTGCCATCCACATGTCACAGTGCCACCCACATGTCACAGTGCAGTCCTAATGTCACAATGCCACCGCCATGTCACACTGACCTCCCCATGTCACAGTGCCATCCCCATGTCACAGTGCCACGCCCCTATCATAATGCCACCACCATGTCACAGTGCCACCCCTCTGTCACAGTGTCATCCCCATGTCACAGTGAAACCACAATGTCCCAGTGCCATCCCCATGGCACAGTGCAACCACAATGTCACAGTGCCACTGCCATGTCACAGTGCCGTCCCCATGGCACAGTGCCTTCCCGTGACACAGTGCCATCCCCTTGTCACAATGCCACTTCCATGTCGCGGTGGCACCCTCATGTTACTGTGCCATCCCGATGTCACAGTGCCACCGCCGTATCAAAGTGACGCTGCCATATGATAGTACCATCCACATGTCACAGTGCCGCCCCCGTGACACACTGCCGTCCCCATGTCAGAGTGCCACCACCATGTCACAGTGCCGTCCCCATGTCACAGTGCAACCCCCATGTCACAGTGCCGACCCCATGTCACAGTGCCGACCCCATGTCACAGATACACCGCCACATAATAGTGACGCTCGCCTGTCACAGATCCAACCCCATGTCACAGTGTCACACTGAAGTCACAGTGCCACACCCATGCCACAGTACCATTCCCATGTCACAGCGCCACCCCCTTTCACAGTGACGTCCACATGTCACAGTGCCACACCCATGTCACTGTGCCATTCCCATGTCACACTACCAAACCAATGTGACAATGCCACCGCCAGGTCACAGTGCCACACACATGTCACAGAGTCACCTCCATCTGAAAGTGCCACACCATTGTCACAGTGCAGGCCCCTTGTCAATATTGCATCCCCATGTCACACTGCCACCCCCATGCCAAACTGCCACCCCAATGTCACACTGCTGTCCCTCCTATGTCACAGCGCCGTCCCCATGTCACAGTGAGTGCCACACCCATGTCACAGTGGTCTCCCCATGTCACAGTGCAGTCCCCATGTCATAGTGACACCCCCATGACCCAGTGCCGCTTCCATGTCACAGTGCCACCCCTATGTCATAGTGCCGCTTCACAGTGAAGCCCCCATGTCAAAGTGTCACCCCCATGTCACAATGCCATCCCCATGTTACCCTGAAGCCCCATGTCACAATGCCACCCTCATGTTACAGATCCACCACCATGTCACACTGCCATCCCCATGTCACAGAGCCATCCCCATGTCACAGTGTCACACTAAAGTCATGGTGCAGCCTCCATGTCACAGTGCCACCCACATGTCACATTGCCGCACCCATGTCACAGTGCCACCCCCATGTCACAGTGCAGTCCCCCTGTCATAGTGCCACCACAATGTCACAGTGCCACTCCTATTTCACACTGCTACCCCCATTTCATAGTGACACCAATGTTGCCCCCATGTCACATTGCTGTACCAATGTCACAGTGCCGTCCCCATGTCACAGTGCCACCCCCATGTCACAGTACCGTCCCCATGTCACAGTGCCGACCCCATGTCACAGTGCCGACCCCATGTCACAGATACACCGCCACATAATAGTGACGCTCGCCTGTCACAGATCCAACCCCATATCACAGTGTCACACTGAAGTCACAGTGCCACACCCATGTCACGGTACCATTCCCATGTCACAGCGCAACCCCCTTTCACAGTGACGTCCACATGTCACAGTTCCACCAGAATGTCACAGTGGCACCACCATGTCACAGTGCCAACACCAGGTCAGTGTACCGTCCTCATATCCCAGTGCCACACCCATGTCACAGTGCCACACCCATGTCACTGTGCAATTCCCATGTCACACCTGGCGGTGGCATTGTCACATTGGTTTGGTAGTGTGACTTGGGAATGGCACAGTGACATGGGTACGGTAACCAATGTGACAATGCCACCGCCAGGTCACAGTGCCACACACATGTCACAGAGTCACCTCCATCTGAAAGTGCCACACCATTGTCACAGTGCAGGCCCCTTGTCAATATTGCATCCCCATGTCACACTGCCACCCCCATGCCAAACTGCCACCCCAATGTCACACTGCTGTCCCTCCTATGTCACAGCGCCGTCCCCATGTCACAGTGAGTGCCACACCCCTGTCACAGTGGCCTCCCCATGTCACAGTGCAGTCCCCATGTCATAGTGACACCCCCATGTTCCAGTGTCGCTCCCATGTCACAGTGCCACCCCTATGTCATAGTGCCGCTTCACATTGAAGCCCCCATGTCAAAGTGTCACCCCCATGTCACAATGCCGTCCCCATGTTACCCTGAAGCCCCATGTCACAATGCCACCCTCATGTTACAGAGCCACCACCATGTCACACTGCCATCCCCATGTCACAGAGCCATCCCCATTTCACAGTGTCACACTAAAGTCACGGTGCAGCCTCCATGTCACAGTGCCACCCACATGTCACATTGCCGCACCCATGTCACAGTGCCGTCCCCATGGCAAAGTGATGCCACCATGTCACAGTGCCACGAACATGTGACATGGGGACTGCAGTATTAGGTGGGGACAGCACTGTGACATGGGGATGGCACTGTGACATGGGGACGGCACCAGGTCATTAGAATTCCACTGTGACATGGGGAAAGCAGTGTGACACGCTGGTGGACTGTGACATGGAGGCAGCACTGTTTCATGGGGATATCACTGTGACATGGGCGCGGCATTGTGACATGGGGGTGGCTCTGGGACATGTGGATGGCTCTGTGACATGGGGGTGGCACTGTGACATGGGGGCTGCATTGTGACATTGGGGTGGCACTTTGAAATTGAGGTGACACTGTGACACGTGGATGGGGCCGGCACCTTGTCATGGGGGTGGCACTCTGACATGGGGACGGCAGTGTGTCACGGGGCCGTCACTGTGACATGTGGACGGTACTATCACATGGCAGCGTCACTATGATACGGCGGTGGCACTGTGACATGGGGACGCCACTGTAACATGAGGGTTCCACTGTGACATGGCAGTGGCATTGTGACAAGGGGATGGCACTGTGTCACGGGAAGGCACTGTGCCATGGGGACGGTACTGTGACATGGCAGTGGCACTGTGACATTGTGGTTGCACTGTGACATGGGATGGCACTGTGACATGGGAGTGGCACTGTGAGACATTGTGGTGGCACTGTGACATGGAATGGCACTGTGTCATGGCGGTGGCACTATGCCATGAGGACTGCGTTGTGACATGGGGACGGCACTGTGACATGGGGCGGCACGGTGAGATGGAGACGGCACCATGAGTTTAGTGTGGCACTGTGAAATGGGGATGGCTCTGTGACATTGAGGTGGCATTGTGACAGGAAAATAGAACAGTGACAAGGAGTGGCACTGTGACATGGGGATGACAGTGTGACATGGGGGCGGCACTGTGACATGGGGGCGGCACTGTGACATTGTGGTGGCACTGTGACATGGTGGCGGCACTGTGACATTGGTACAGCAATGTGACATGGGGGCAACATTGGTGTCACTATGAAATGGGGGTAGCAGTGTGAAATAGGAGTGGCACTGTGACATTGTGGTGGCACTATGACAGGGGGACTGCACTGTGACATGGGGGTGGCACTGTGACATGGGTGCGGCAATGAGACATGTGGGTGGCACTGTGACATGGAGGCTGCACCGTGACTTTAGTGTGACACTGTGAAATGGGGATGGCTCTGTGACATGGGGATGGCAGTGTGACATGGTGGTGGCTCTGTAACATGAGGGTGGCATTGTGACATGGGGCTTCAGGGTAACATGGGGATGGCATTGTGATATGGGGGTGACAATTTGACATGGGGGCTTCAATGTGAAGCGGCACTATGACATAGGGGTGGCACTGTGACATGGGAGCGACACTGGGATATGGGGGTGTCACTATGACATGGGGACTGCACTGTGACATGGGGAGGCCACTGTGACATGGGTGTGGCACTCACTGTGACATGGGGACGGCGCTGTGACATAGGAGGGACAGCAGTGTGACATTGGGGTGGCAGTTTGGCATGGGGGTGGCAGTGTGACATGGGGATGCAATATTGACAAGGGGCCTGCACTGTGACAATGGTGTGGCACTTTCAGATGGAGGTGACTCTTTGACATGGGTGTGGCACTGTGACATGTGGATGTCACCCTGACAGTGGGTTGGCACTGTGACATGGATGTGGCACTGTGACATGTGTGCATGTCACAGTGCTACTCCCATGTCATAATGCCACCGCTATGTCACAGTGCCAACCCCATGTCACAGTGCCATCGCCGTATCATAGTGGCGCCCCCATGTGACAGTACTGTCCCCATGTCACGGTGCAACTCTAATGACCCAGTGCCGTCCCACTCTCACAATGCCACGCCCATGTCACAGTGCCGCCCCCGTGTCACAGTGCTACTCCAGTGTCACAGCACCGTACCCATGTCACAGTGCCACCAGAAAGTCACGTGCCACCGACATGTTAAAGTGACACCCCCACGTCACAGTACCACTCCCATGTCCCAGTGTCGTCCCCATGTCCCAGTGCCGTCCCCTTGTCACAGTGCCGCCCCCATGTCACAGTGCCGACCCCATATCTCAGTGTCACCCCCATGTCACATTTCTGCTCCCATTTCACAGTGCCACTTCCATGTCACAGTGCCACACTCATGTCACAGTGCCGTCCCCATGTAAGAGTGCTACTCCATGTCATTGTGCCGTCCCCATGTCACTGTGCCACGTCACAATGCCGCCCACATGTCACAGTGCCACTCGCTGTCACTGTTCTATTTTCATGTCACAGTGCCACCCCAATGTCACAGCGCCAAACCAACGTCACAATGCTACTGCCATGTCTCAGTGCTAAAACCATGTCACAGTGCCAGCCACATGTCACAGTGCCATCTCTATGTCACAGTGCCGTCTCCATGTCACAGTGCCACCCCACAGTCACAGTAATGTCCACATGTCACAGTGCCACCCACATGTCACAATGCCACCCCATGTTACAATGCTGCCCCCGTGTCACAGTGCTACACCCGTTACACTGCTGTCCCCATGTCACAGTGCCGCCCCAATGTCACAGTGCCACCGCCATGTCACAATGCAGCCCCCATGTCACAGTACCATACCCATGTCACATTTCGACCAGATGTCACAGCGCCACTGCCAAGTTACCGTGCCATCCCCTGGTCACAGTACCGCCCGCATGTCACGTGCCACCCCCAGGTCACAGTGCCATGCCCATGTCACAGTGCAGACCCATGTCACAGTGCCAACCCAATGTCACAATGCCACTGCCTTTCACGGTGCAACACCCATGTCACAGTGCCGTACCCAAGTCACAGTGCCATACCCATGTCACAGTGCCACGCCATGTCACTGTGCCGTCCCCATGTCATAGTGCCACCCCCATGTCACAGAACCGTCCCTATGTCAAAGTGCCATCCTCGTGAAACCGTGCCACCCTAATGTCACAGTGCCACCCTAATGTCACAGTGTGACACGCATGTCACAGTGCCACACCTATGTCACAGTAACGTCCACATGTCACAGTGCCACCCCCATGTTACACTGCCGTCCCCATGTCACAGTGGCACCCCCATGTCACAATGCCACCGCCATGTCACTGTGCCAATCCAATGTCACAAAACCACTGCCATGTCACAGTGGCACCCACAGTTCACACTGCTATCTCCATGGCACAGTACCGCCCCCATGACACCGTGCCACCCCACTGTCACAGTGACGTCCACATGCCACAGTGCCACACCCATGTCACAGTGCCACATCCAGGTCACAGTAACGCCCCCATGTAACTGAGCCAACCCCATGTCACAGCACCACCCCCATGTCACACTGCCCTCCCCATGTCACAGTGCCACCCCCACGCCAAAGTGCCATCCCAATTTCACAGTGCCACCCACATGTCACAATGCCAGCACCATGTCACAGTGCCGTCCCCATGTCATAGGGCCATCCCAATTTCACAGTGCCACCCCTGTGTCACAGTGCCAACCCGATGTCACAATGCCACGGTCATGTCACAGTGCCACCCCTGTGTCACAGTGCCACCCCCATGGCACAGTGCCGTACCTATGTCACAGTGCCACCGCCGTATCATTGTGACGCCCCCATGCGACAGTGCCGCCCCCATGAAAGAGTGCAGACCAAATGTCACAATGACACCGACATGTCACTGTGCCACCGCCATGTCACAGTGCCATCCCCATGTCACAGTGACGCCCCCGTGTCACAGTGCTGCCCCCAATTCACAGTGACGCCTCCATGTCACAGTGCCGTCCCCATGTCACAGTGCCGACCCAATGTCACAAAGCCATTGCCATGTGTCAATGCCACCGCCTTGTCACAGCGCCACCCCCAAGTCACACTGCCGTCCCCATGTCACAGTGCGACCCCTGCGTCATATTGCCACCACCATGTCACAGTGCCACCCCACTGTTACAGTGTCGCCCCATGTTACAGTGCGCTGCCCATGTCACGCTGCCACCACCATGCCACAGTGCCGTCCCCATGTCACAGTGACACCCACATGTCACAGTGCCACCTACATGTCACAGTGCTACTCCCATGTCATAATGCCACCGCCATGTCACAGTGCCAACCCCATGTCACAGTGCCATCGCCGTATCATAGTGGCGCCCCCATGTGACAGTACCGTCCCCATGTCACGGTGCAACTCTAATGACCCAGTGCCGTCCCACTCTCACAATGCCACGCCCATGTCACAGTGCCGCCCCCGTGTCACAGTGCTACTCCAGTGTCACAGCACCGTAAGCATGTCACAGTGCCACCAGAAAGTCACTGTGCCACCGACATGTTAAAGTGACACCCCCACGTCACAGTACAACTCCCATGTCCCAGTGTCGTCCCCATGTCCCAGTGCCGTCCCCTTGTCACAGTGCTGCCCCCATGTCACAGTGCCGACCCCATATCTCAGTGTCACCCCCATGTCACATTTCTGCTCCCATTTCACAGTGCCACTTCCATGTCACAGTGTCGCCCCCATGTCACAATGCCGTCCCCTTGTCACAGTGCTGCCCCCATGTCACAGTGCCGACCCCATATCTCAGTGTCACCCCCATGTCACATTTCTGCTCCCATTTCACAGTGCCACTTCCATGTCACAGTGTCGCCCCCATGTCACAATGCCGCCTGCATGTCACAGCGCCACTCCTTGTCACTGAGCTATTTTCATGTCACAGTGCCACCCCAACGTCACAGAGCCATCCCCATTTCACAGTGTCACACTAAAGTCACCGTGCCACTCCCATGTCTCAGTGCCATCCCCATGTCACACTACCAACCCAATGTGACAATGCAACCGCCAGGTCACAGTGCCACACCCATGTCACAATGCCACAGTAAATCACCATTTCGCCCACATGTCACCGTGCCACCCTCATGTCACACTGCTGTCCCCATGACACAGTGCCGTCCCCATGACACAGTACTGACCCCATGTCACAGTGCCACCATGTCACAGTTCAGTACCCATGTCACAGTGACGTCCCCATTACACAGTGCCGTTCCTTTGAAACAGCGCCACCCCATGTCACTGTGCCATCCACATGTCACAGTGCCACCCACATGTCACAGTGCAGTCCTAATGTCACAATGCCACCACCATGTCACACTGACCTCCCCATGTCACACTGACCTCCCCATGTCACAGTGCCATCCCCATGTCACAGTGCCACGCCCATATCATAATGCCACCACCATGTCCCAGTGCCACCCCTCTGTCACAGTGTCATCCCCATGTCACAGTGAAACCACAATGTCCCAGTGCCGTCCCCATGTCACAGTGCAACCACAATGTCATAGTGCCACTGCCATATCACAGTACCCTCCCCATGGCACAGTGCCTTCCCGTGACACAGTGCCATCCCCTTGTCACAATGCCACTTCCATGTCACGGTGGCACCCTCATGTTACTGTGCCATCCCGATGTCACAGTGCCACCGCCGTATCAAAGTGACGCTGCCATATGATAGTACCGTCCACATGTCACAGTGCCGCCCCCGTGACACACTGCCGTCCCCATGTCACAGTGCCACACCCATGTCACTGTGCCATTCCCATGTCACACCTGGCGGTGGCATTGTCACATTGGTTTGGTAGTGTGACATGGGAATGGCACAGTGACATGGGTACGGTAACCAATGTGACAATGCCACCGCCAGGTCACAGTGCCACACACATTTCACAGAGTCACCTCCATCTGAAAGTGCCACACCATTGTCACAGTGCAGGCCCCTTGTCAATATCACTGTGACATGGAAGTGGCACTGTGAAATGGGAACAGAAATGTGACATGGGGGTGACACTGAGATATGGGGTCGGCACTGTGACATGGGGGCGGCACTGTGGCATTGTGGTGGCACTGTGACATGGGGGCGGCACTGTGACATTGGTACAGCAATGTGGCATGGGGGCAACATTGGTGTCACTATGAAATGGGGGTAGCAGTGTGAAATAGGAGTGGCACTGTGACATTGTGGTGGCACTATGACAGGGGGACTGCACTGTGACATGGGGGTGGCACTGTGACATGGGTGCGGCAATGTGACATGTGGGTGGCACTGTGACATGGAGGCTGCACCGTGACTTTAGTGTGACACTGTGAAATGGGGATGGCTCTGTGACATGGGGATGGCAGTGTGACATGGTGGTGGATCTGTAACATGAGGGTGGCATTGTGACATGGGGCTTCAGGGTAACATGGGGATGGCATTGTGACATGGGGGTGACACTTTGACATGGGGGCTTCACTGTGAAGCGGCACTATGACATAGGGGTGGCACTGTGACATGGAAGCGGCACTGGGTCATGGGGGTGTCACTATGACATGGGGACTGCACTGTGACATGGGGAGACCACTGTGACATGGGTGTGGCACTCACTGTGACATGGGGACGGCGCTGTGACATAGGAGGGACAGCAGTGTGACATTGGGGTGGCAGTTTGGCATGGGGGTGGCAGTGTGACATGGGGATGCAATATTGACAAGGGGCCTGCACTGTGACAATGGTGTGGCACTTTCAGATGGAGGTGACTCTGTGACATGTGTGTGGCACTGTGACCTGGCGGTGGCATTGTCACATTGGTTTGGTAGTGTGACATGGGAATGGCACAGTGACATGGGTGTGGCACTGTGACATGTGGACGTCACTGTGAAAGGGGGTGGCGCTGTGACATGGGAATGGTACCGTGGCATGGGTGTGGCACTGTGACTTCAGTGTGACACTGTGACATGGGGTTGAATCTGTGACAGGCGAGCGTCACTATTATGTGGCGGTGTATCTGTGACATGGGGTCGGCACTGTGACATGGGGTCGGCACTGTGACATGGGGGTGGCACTCTGACATGGGGACGGCAGTGTGTCACGGGGGCGGCACTGTGACATGTGGACTGTACTATCATATGGCAGCGTCACTTTGATGCGGCGGTGGCACTGTGACATCGGGATGGCACAGTAACATGAGGGTGCCACCGCGACATGGAAGTGGCATTGTGACAAGGGGATGGCACTGTGTCACGGGAAGGCACTGTGCCATGGGGACGGCACTGTGACATGGCAGCGGCACTGTGACATTGTGGTTGCACTGTGCCATGGGGATGGCACTGGGACATTGTGGTTTCACTGTGACATGGGGATGACACTGTGACAGAGGGGTGGCACTGTGACATGGTGGTGGCATTATGATAGGGGCGTGGCACTGTGACATGGGGATGGCACTGTGACATGGGGAGGTCAGTGTGACATGGCGGTGGCATTGTGACATTAGGACTGCACTGTGACATGTGGGTGGCACTGTGACATGTGGATGGCACAGTGACATGGGGTGGCGCTGTTTCATAGGAACGGCACTGTGTAATGGGGACGGCACTGTGACATGGGTACTGAACTGTGACATTGTGGTGGCACTGTGACATGGGGTCAGTACTGTGTCATGGGGACGGCACTGTGTCATGGGGACAGCAGTGTGACATGAGGGTGGCACGGTGACATGTGGGCGAAATGGTGACTTTAATGTGGCACTGTGACATGGGGTGGCACTGTGACCTGGTGGTTGCATTGTCACATTGGGTTGGCACTGTGACATGGGGACGGCACTGTGACTTTAGTGTGACACTGTGAAATGGGGATGGCTCTGTGACGTTGGGGTGGCACTGTGACATGAAAATAGCTCAGGGACAAGGAGTGGTGCTGTGACATGCGGGCGGCATTGTTACATGGGGGCGACACTGACATGGAAGTGGCACTGTGAAATGGGAGCAGAAATGTGACATGGGGGCGGCACTGTGACAAGGGGACAGCACTGGGACATGGGGACGACACTGGGACATGGGAGTGGTACTGTACGTGGGGGTGTCACTTTAACATGTCGGTGGCACAGTGACTTTCTGGTGGCTCTGTGACATGGGTACGGTGCTGTGACACTGGAGTAGCACTGTGACACGGGGGCGGCACTGTGACATGGGCGTGGCATTGTGAGAGTGGGACGGCACTGGGTCATTAGAGTTGCACCGTGACATGGGGACGGTACTGTCACATGGGGGCGCCACTATGATACGGCGATGGCACTGTGACATGGGGTTGGCACTGTGACATGGCGGTGGCATTATGACATGGGAGTAGCACTGTGACATGCACCCATGTCACAGTGCCACATCCATGTCACAGTGCCAACCCACTGTCAGGGTGACATCCACATGTCACAGTGCCACACCCATGTCACAGAGTCACCTCCATCTGAAAGTGCCACACCATTGTCACAGTGCAGGCCCCTTGTCAATAATGCATCCCCATGTCACACTGCCTCCCCCATGCCAAACTGCCACCCCAATGTCACACTGCTGTCCCTCCTATGTCACAGCGCCGTCCCCATGTCACAGTGAGTGCCACACCCATGTCACAGTGGTCTCCCCATGTCACAGTGCAGTCCCCATGTCATAGTGACACCCCCATGTCCCAGTGTCGCTCCCATGTCACAGTGCCACCCCTATGTCATAGTGCCGCTTCACATTGAAGCCCCCATGTCAAAGTGTCACCCCCATGTCACAATGCCGTCCCCATGTTACCCTGAAGCCCCATGTCACAATGCCACCCTCATGTTACAGACCCACCACCATGTCACACTGCCATCCCCATGTCACAGAGCCATCCCCATGTCACAGTGCCACCCCCTTGTCACAGTGTCGCCCCCATGTCACATTTCTGCTCCCATTTCACAGTGCCACTTCCATGTCAGTGTCGCCCCCATGTCACAATGCCGCCCGCATGTCACAGCGCCACTCCTTGTCACTGAGCTATTTTCATGTCACAGTGCCACCCCAACGTCACAGAGCCATCCCCATTTCACAGTGTCACACTAAAGTCACAGTGCCGTCCCCATGTCACAGTGCCATCCCCATGTCACAGTGCCAATCCAATGTGACAATGCAGCCCCCATGTCACAGTACCATACCCATGTCACATTTCGATCACAGTGCCATCCACATGTCACAGTGCCACCCACATGTCACAATGCCACCCCATGTTACAATGCTGCCCCCGTGTCACAGTGCTACACCCGTTACACTGCTGTCCCCATGTCACAGTGCAGCCCCAATGTCACAGTGCCACCGCCATGTCACAATGCAGCCCCCATGTCACAGTACCATACCCATGTCACATTTCGACCAGATGTCACAGTGCCACTGCCAAGTTACCGTGCCACCCCCTGGTCACAGTACCGCCCGCATGTCACGTGCCACCCCCAGGTCACAGTGCCATGCCCATGTCACAGTGCAGACCCATGTCACAGTGCCAACCCAATGTCACAATGCCACTGCCTTTCACGGTGCAACACCCATGTCACAGTGCCGTACCCAAGTCACAGTGCCATACCCATGTCACAGTGCCATGCCATGTCACTGTGCCGTCCCCATGTCATAGTGCCACCCCCATGTCACAGAACCGTCCCCATGTCAAAGTGCCATCCTCGTGAAACCGTGCCACCCCAATGTCACAGTGCCACCCTAATGTCACAGTGCCACACCCATGTCACAGTAACGTCCACATGTCACAGTGCCACCCCCATGTTACACTGCCGTCCCCAGTGGCACCCCCATGTCACAATGCCACCGCCATGTCACAGTGCTATCCCCATGTCACAGTAACGTCCACATGTCACAGTGCCATTCATGACCCAGGTCACCCATGGCACGGCACTGTGACATGGCAGTGGCACTGTGACATTGTGGTTGCACTGTGACATGGGGATGGCACTGTGACAGAGGGGTGGCACTGTGACATGGTGGTGGCATTATGATATGGGCGTGGCACTGTGACATGTGGATGTCACTGTGAGAGTGGGGTTGCACTGTGAAATGGGTAAGGTACTTCGACATGGGGGTGGCACTGTGACATGAGGACAGAACTGTGACATGGGGGCTGCATTGTGACATGGTGGTGGCACTGTGACATTGGGGTGGCACTGTTACATTGGGGCGGTACTGTGAAATGGCAGTGGCACTGTGACATTGTGGTAGCACTGTGACATGGGGACGGCACTGGGACATTGGAGTGGCACTGGGACAATGGAGTGGAACTGTGACATGGGGATGACTGCGTCAGAGGGGTGGCATTGTGACACGGCGGTGGGGTTGTGACATTAGGACTGCACTGTGACATGTGGGTGGCACTGTGACATGGGGGCAGCACTATGGCATGGGGGTGGCACTATGACATGGGGATGGCACTGTGACGTGGAGACAGCACTCTGATATGGGTGTGGCATTGTGACATTGTGGTGGCACAGTGACATGAGGGTGGCTCTGTGACATGTGGATGTCACTGTGACAGTGGGGTTGCACTGTGACATGGAGATGGTACTGTGACATGGGGATGGCACTTTGATATGAGGACAGAACTGTGACATTGGGGTGGCACTGTGACATTGGGGTGGCACTTTGTCATGGGGGCGGTACTGTGACATGTGGACAGCACTGTGACATGGAGGCTGCACCGTGACTTTAATGGCTCTGTGACATAGAGGCGGCACTGTGACATGGGCGTGGCACTGTGACATGGGCGTGGCACTTTGTCATGGGGGCGGTACTGTGACATGTGGACAGCACTGTGACATGGAGGCTGCACCGTGACTTTAATGGCTCTGTGACATAGAGGCGGCACTGTGACATGGGCGTGGCACTGTGACATGGGCGTGGCACTGTGACATGGGGACGGCACTGTGATATCATGGTGGCACTGTGACATTGTGGTGGCATATTGACAAGGGGCCTACTCTGTGACAGTGGGGCGGCACTCTGAGCTGGGGGTGGCTCTGTGACGTGTGTGGCACTGAGACCCTGTGGCGGCATTGTCACAGTGGGTTGGTAGTGTGACATGGGAATGGCACAGTGACATGGGGGCGGCACTGACACGGGGACGACACTGTGACATGGGGATGACAGTGTGACATGGGCAGGGCACTGTCACATGGAGCGACACTGTGACATGTGACAGCACTGTGACATTAGGGCTGCATTGTGACATGGTGGTGGCTCTGTGACGTGGTAGTGGCACTGTGACATGGTGACGGAACTGTGACATGTGGATGGCACTATGACATTGGGACGGCACTGTTACATGGTTGTGGCAGTGACATGGGGACTGTACTGTGTAATTGTGGTGGCACTGTGACATGGGTGTGGCACTCACTGTGACATGGGGACGGCGCTGTGACATAGGAGGGACAGCAGTGTGACATTGGGGTGGCAGTTTGGCATGGGGGTGGCAGTGTGACATGGGGATGCAATATTGACAAGGGGCCTGCACTGTGACAATGGTGTGGCACTTTCAGATGGAGGTGACTCTGTGACATGTGTGTGGCACTGTGACCTGGCGGTGGCATTGTCACATTGGTTTGGTAGTGTGACATGGGAATGGCACAGTGACATGGGTGTGGCACTGTGACATGTGGACGTCACTGTGAAAGGGGGTGGCGCTGTGACATGGGAATGGTACCGTGGCATGGGTGTGGCACTGTGACTTCAGTGTGACACTGTGACATGGGGTTGAATCTGTGACAGGCGAGCGTCACTATTATGTGGCGGTGTATCTGTGACATGGGGTCGGCACTGTGACATGGGGTCGGCACTGTGACATGGGGGTGGCACTGTGACATGGGGACGGCACTGTGACATGGTGGTGGCACTCTGACATGGGGACGGCAGTATGTCACGGGGGCCGCACTGTGACATGTGGACGGTACTATCATATGGCAACGTCACTTTGATGCGGCGGTGGCACTGTGACATCGGGATGGCACAGTAACATGAGGGTGCCACCGCGACATGGAAGTGGCATTGTGACAAGGGGATGGCACTGTGTCACGGGAAGGCACTGTGCCATGGGGACGGCACTGTGACATGGCAGCGGCACTGTGACATTGTGGTTGCACTGTGCCATGGGGATGGCACTGGGACATTGTGGTTTCACTGTGACATGGGGATGACACTGTGACAGAGGGGTGGCACTGTGACATGGTGGTGGCATTATGATAGGGGCGTGGCACTGTGACATGGGGATGGCACTGTGACATGGGGAGGTCAGTGTGACATGGCGGTGGCATTGTGACATTAGGACTGCACTGTGACATGTGGGTGGCACTGTGACGTGGATGGCACAGTGACATGGGGTGGCGCTGTTTCATAGGAACGGCACTGTGTAATGGGGACGGCACTGTGACATGGGTACTGAACTGTGACATTGTGGTGGCACTGTGACATGGGGTCAGTACTGTGTCATGGGGACGGCACTGTGTCATGGGGACAGCAGTGTGACATGAGGGTGGCACGGTGACATGTGGGCGAAATGGTGACTTTACTGTGGCATTGTGACATGGGTGTGGCACTGTGACCTGGTGGTTGCATTGTCACATTGGGTTGGCACTGTGACATGGGGATGGCACTGTGACATGGGGACGGCACTGTGACTTTAGTGTGACACTGTGAAATGGGGATGGCTCTGTGACGTTGGGGTGGCACTGTGACATGAAAATAGCTCAGGGACAAGGAGTGGTGCTGTGACATGCGGGTGGCATTGTTACATGGGGGCGACACTGAAATGGAAGTGGCACTGTGAAATGGGAGCAGAAATGTGACATGGGGGTGACACTGAGATATGGGGTCGGCACTGTGACATGGGGGCGGCACTGTGACAAGGGGACGGCACTGGGACATGGGGACGACACTGGGACATGGGAGTGGTACTGTGACGTGGGGGTGTCACTGTAACATGTCGGTGGCACGTGACTTTCTGGTGGCACTGTGACATGGGTACGGTGCTGTGACACTGGAGTAGCACTGTGACACGGGGGCGGCACTGTGACATGGGCGTGGCATTGTGAGAGTGGGACGGCACTGGGTCATTAGAGTTGCACCGTGACATGGGGACGGTACTGTCACATGGGGGCGCCACTATGATACGGCGATGGCACTGTGACATGGGGTTGGCACTGTGACATGGCGGTGGCATTATGACATGGGAGTAGCACTGTGACGTGTAGGTGGCTCTGTGACATGTGGGTGTCACTGTGACATGGGGACGGCACTGTGGCATGGTGGTGGCAGCGTGACATGGGCAGTGCACTGTAACATGGGGCGACACTGTAATAGTGGGGTGGCACTGTGACATGGTGGTGGCATTATGACACAGGGGTCGCACAGTGACATGGGGACGGCAGTGTGACTTGGGGGTGGCACTGTGACAAGGCGGTGGCATTGAGACATGGCGATGGCTTTGTGACATTGGATCGGCACTGTGACATGGGGACGGCACTGTGACATGGAGGCATTACTGTGAATTGGGGGCAGCACTGTGACATGGGGGCGTCACTGTGACATGGGGATGGCACTGTGACATGGCGGTGGCACAGTGACATGTCGGTGTCATTGTGACATTTGGTCGGCACTGTTTCATGGGGGCGGCACTGTCGCATGGGGGCGTCACTATGATACGGCGGTGGCACTGTGACATAGGTACGGCACTGTGCCATGGGGGTGGCACTGTGACACAGGGGTGGCACTGTGACATGACCGTGGCATTGTGACATCGGGTCGGCACTGTGACACAGGGGTGGCACTGTGAAATGGGGACGGCCCTATGACATGGGGACGGCACTGTGACATGGTGCTGGCATTGTGACATGTGGGTGGCACTGTGAAATTGGGATGGCACTTTGGCATGAGTGTGGCACTGTGACATGGGGAGGGCAGTGTGACATGGGTGTGGCACTGTGGCATGTGGACGTCACTGTGACAGTGGGGTGGCACAGTGTCATGGGGGCAGTACTGTGACATGGGGATAGCACCTGTGGGTGCCACTGTGACATGGCAATGGTTTTGTGACATGGGGATGGCACTGTGACATTGGATTGGCACTGTGACATGGGGATAGCACTGTGACATGGCGGTGGCATTGTGACATGGGGGTGCCACTGTGACATGGGGACGGCAGTGTAACATGGGGGTGGCACTGTGACATGTGGAAGTTACTGTGACATGGGTGTGGCACTTTGACATGCGTGTCGCACTGTGACATTGGGGTGGCACGTGATTGGGGTGGCACGGTTTCACGAGGATGGCACTTTGACATGGGGACGGTTCTGTGACATGGGGGTGGCACTATGACATGGGGACGGCACAGTGACATGGCGTGGCACTGTGACATGAGTATGGAACTGTGACTTGGTTACGGCACTGTGACATGGGTGTTGCACCGTGAAAGGCGGTGGCATTGTGACATTGGGTTGGCACTGTGACATGGGTCTGCACTGTGACATGGGCATGGCACTGTGACCTGGGGGTGGCACGTGACATGCGGGCGGTACTGTGACCAGGGGGTGGCACGGTAACTTGGCAGTGGCACTGTGACATCTGGTCGAAATGTGACATGGGTATGGTACTGTGACATGGGGGCTGCATTGTGACATGGCGGTGGCACTGTGACATTGGGGCGGCACTGTGACATGGGGACAGCAGTGTAACGGGTGTAGCACTGTGACACGGGGGCAGCATTGTAACATGGGGTGGCATTGTGACATGTGGGTGGCACTGTGACATGTGGACATTACTTTGACAGTGGGGTGGCACTGTGACATGGAGACGGCACTGTGACATAGAGATAACGTGTTGGTGGCACTGTGACATGGGGGTGGCACGGTGACATGTGAGCGGCACTATGAATAGGGGTGGCACTGTGACATGGGAGCGACACTGGGACATGGGGGTGTCACTATGACATGGGGACACATGGGGGCTTCACTGTGACATGGGATGGCACTGTTACATGGCGTGGCACTGTGCCATGGGGATGGCATTGTGACATGGGGTGGCACCGTGACATGGGAACGGCACTGGGTCGTTGTAGTTCCACTGTGACATGGGGTCAGCAGTGTGACATGGGTGTGGTGCTGTGACATGGGGACAGCACTGTTACATGGGGGCGTTACTGTGACCTAGATGTGGCACTGTGACATGGCGTTGGCACTGTGACATTCTGGTGGCACTGTGACATGGGAGCCTCACTGGGACATGGGGGTGTCACTATGACATCGGGGTGGCACTGAGACATTGTGGTGGCACTATGACATGTGGACTGCACTGTGACATGGTGGTGTCACTATGAAATGGGGGTGGCACTGTGACTTGGGCGTGGCACTGTGCCATGGGGCGGCACGGTGAGATGGAGACGGCACCATGACTTTAGTGTGACACTGTGAAATGGGGATGGCTCTGTGACATTGAGGTGGCATTGTGACATGAAAATACAACGGTGACAAGGAGTGGCACTGTGACATGGGGGTGGCACTGTGACATGGGGATTGTATTGTGACATGGGGATGGCACTGTGACATGGCGGTGGCAGTGTGCCATGAGGCCTGCACTGTGACATGGGGATGGCACTGTGACATGTGGATGGCACTGTGACATGGAGGTGGCACTGTGACTTGGGAGTGGCACTGTGACATGTGGATGGGACTGTGACACTGGTACAGCACTGTGACATGGGGGCCACATTGTGTAACGTCCACATGTCACAGTGCCACCCCCACGTTACACTGCCGTCCCCAGTGGCACCCCCATGTCACAATGCCACCGCCATGTCACAGTGCTATCCCCATGTCACAGTAACGTCCACATGTCACAGTGCCATTCATGACCCAGGTCACCCATGGCACGGCACTGTGACATGGCAGTGGCACTGTGACATTGTGGTTGCACTGTGACATGGGGATGGCACTGTGACAGAGGGGTGGCACTGTGACATGGTGGTGGCATTATGATATGGGCGTGGCACTGTGACATGTGGATGTCACTGTGAGAGTGGGGTTGCACTGTGAAATGGGTAAGGTACTTCGACATGGGGGTGGCACTGTGACATGAGGACAGAACTGTGACATGGGGGCTGCATTGTGACATGGTGGTGGCACTGTGACATTGGGGTGGCACTGTTACATTGGGGCGGTACTGTGAAATGGCAGTGGCACTGTGACATTGTGGTAGCACTGTGACATGGGGACGGCACTGGGACATTGGAGTGGCACTGGGACAATGGAGTGGAACTGTGACATGGGGATGACTGCGTCAGAGGGGTGGCATTGTGACACGGCGGTGGGGTTGTGACATTAGGACTGCACTGTGACATGTGGGTGGCACTGTGACATGGGGGCAGCACTATGGCATGGGGGTGGCACTATGACATGGGGATGGCACTGTGACGTGGAGACAGCACTCTGATATGGGTGTGGCATTGTGACATTGTGGTGGCACAGTGACATGAGGGTGGCTCTGTGACATGTGGATGTCACTGTGACAGTGGGGTTGCACTGTGACATGGGGATGGTACTGTGACATGGGGATGGCACTTTGATATGAGGACAGAACTGTGACATTGGGGTGGCACTGTGACATTGGGGTGGCACTTTGTCATGGGGGCGGTACTGTGACATGTGGACAGCACTGTGACATGGAAGCTGCACCGTGACTTTAATGGCTCTGTGACATAGAGGCGGCACTGTGACATGGGCGTGGCACTGTGACATGGGCGTGGCACTGTGACATGGGGACGGCACTGTGATATCATGGTGGCACTGTGACATTGTGGTGGCATATTGACAAGGGGCCTACTCTGTGACAGTGGGGCGGCACTCTGAGCTGGGGGTGGCTCTGTGACGTGTGTGGCACTGAGACCCGGTGGCGGCATTGTCACAGTGGGTTGGTAGTGTGACATGGGAATGGCACAGTGACATGGGGGCGGCACTGACACGGGGACGACACTGTGACATGGGGATGACAGTGTGACATGGGCAGGGCACTGTCACATGGAGCGACACTGTGACATGTGACGGCACTGTGACATTAGGGCTGCATTGTGACATGGTGGTGGCTCTGTGACGTGGTAGTGGCACTGTGACATGGTGACGGAACTGTGACATGTGGATGGCACTATGACATTGGGACGGCACTGTTACATGGTTGTGGCAGTGACATGGGGACTGTACTGTGTAATTGTGGTGGCACTGTGACATGGGTGTGGCACTGTGACATGGGTGTGGCACTGTGACATGTGGATGTCACCCTGACAGTGGGTTGGCACTGTGACATGGATGTGGCACTGTGACATGGGTGCATGTCACAGTGCTACTCCCATGTCATAATGCCACCGCTATGTCACAGTGCCAACCCCATGTCACAGTGCCATCGCCGTATCATAGTGGCGCCCCCATGTGACAGTACCGTCCCCATGTCACGGTGCAACTCTAATGACCCAGTGCCGTCCCACTCTCACAATGCCACGCCCATGTCACAGTGCCGCCCCCGTGTCACAGTGCTACTCCAGTGTCACAGCACCGTACCCATGTCACAGTGCCACCAGAAAGTCACTGTGCCACCGACATGTTACAGTGACACCCCCACGTCACAGTACCACTCCCATGTCCCAGTGTCGTCCCCATGTCCCAGTGCCGTCCCCTTGTCACGGTGCCGCCCCCATGTCACAGTGCCGACCCCATATCTCAGTGTCACCCCCATGTCACATTTCTGCTCCCATTTCACAGTGCCACTTCCATGTCACAGTGTCGCCCCCATGTCACAATGCCGCCCGCATGTCACAGCGCCACTCCTTGTCACTGAGCTATTTTCATGTCACAGTGCCACCCCAACGTCACAGAGCCATCCCCATTTCACAGTGTCACACTAAAGTCACCGTGCCACTCCCATGTCTCAGTGCCACTCCCATGTCACCGTGCCACCCACATGTCACCATGATGCCCCCATGGCACAGTGCCTAGTCCATGTCACAGTGCCAAACTCATGTCACAGTGCCGTCCCCATGTAAGAGTGCTACTCCATGTCATTGTGCCGTCCCCATGTCACTGTGCCACGTCACAATGCCGCCCACATGTCACAGTGCCACTCGCTGTCACTGTTCTATTTTCATGTCACAGTGCCACCCCAATGTCACAGCGCCAAACCAACGTCACAATGCTACTGCCATGTCTCAGTGCTAAAACCATGTCACAGTGCCACCCACGTGTCACAGTGCCATCTCTATGTCACAGTACCTTCTCCATGTCACAGTGACGCCCCCGTGTCACAGTGCTGCCCCCAATTCACAGTGCCACCCCATGTCACAATGCCATCGCCATATACCAGTACCGTCTCCATGTCACAGTGCCACCCCACAGTCACAGTAATGTCCACATGTCACAGTGCCACCCACATGTCACAATGCCACCCCATGTTACAATGCTGCCCCCGTGTCACAGTGCTACACCCGTTACACTGCTGTCCCCATGTCACAGTGCCGCCCCAATGTCACAGTGCCACCGCCATGTCACAATGCAGCCCCCATGTCACAGTACCATACCCATGTCACATTTCGACCAGATGTCACAGTGTCACTGCCAAGTTACAGTGCCACCACCAGGTCACAGTACCACCCGCATGTCACATGCCACCCCCAGGTCACAGTGCCACCGCTGTATCAAAGTGACCATGACCTGTGGGTCATGAATGCCTCCCCCATTTCACAGCGCTGCCACCATGTCACAGTGCCACCCCAATGTCACAGCGCCAAAACAACGTCACAATGCTACTGCCATGTCTCAGTGCTAAAACCATGTCACAGTGCCACCTACATGTCACAGTGCCACCCACATGTCACACAATGCCACCCCATGTTACAATGCTGCCCCCGTGTCACAGTGCTACACCCGTTACAACCATGTCACGGTTTCATGATGGCACTGTGACATGGGTGCGGCAATGTGACATGTGGGTGGCACTGTGACATGGAGGCTGCACCGTGACTTTAGTGTGACACTGTGAAATGGGGATGGCTCTGTGACATGGGGATGGCAGTGTGACATGGTGGTGGCTCTGTAAAATGAGGGTGGCATTGTGACATGGGGCTTCAGGGTAACATGGGGACGGCACTGTGACATGGGGGTGACACTTTGACATGGGGGCTTCACTGTGACATGGGGGCTGCATTGTGACATTGGTTTGGCATTGTAACGTGTTGGTGGCACTGTGACATGGGGGTGGCACGGTGACATGTGAGCGGCACTATGACATAGGTGTGGAACTGTGACATGGGGACGGCAGTATAATGGGTGTGGCACTGTGACAGGAGCACAGCATTGTAACATGGGGGTGGCATTGTGACATGGTGGCACTGTGACATGTGGGTGGCACTGTGACATGGTTTTAGCACTGAGACATGGCAGTAGCATTGTGACGTTGGTTCGGCACTGTGACATTGGGGTGGCACTGTCACATGAAAATAGAACAGTGACAGCGAGTGGCACTGTGACATGTGAGCGGCATTGTGACGTGGCACAGTGACATGGGGATGGCACAATGACATGGAGTAGCACTCTTACATGGGGACGACACTGTGACATGAGTGTGGCACTGTGACATGGACTAGGCACTGTGCCATGGGGGCATCATGGTGACATGTGGGTGGCACGGTGACATGGGAGTGGCACTGAGACATGGGAGTGGCACGGTGACTTTAGTGTGACACTGTGAAATGGGGATGGCTCTGTGACGTTGGGGTGGCACTGTGACATGAAAATAGCTCAGTGACAAGGAGTGGCGCTGTGACATGCGGGCGGCATTGTGACATGGGGGCGACACTGTGACATGGAAGTGGCACTGTGAAATGGGAGCAGAAATGTGACATGGGGGTGACACTGAGATATGGGGTCGGCACTGTGACATGGGGGCGGCACTGTGACAAGGGGACGGCACTGGGACATGGGGACGACACTGGGACATGGGAGTGGTACTGTGACGTGGGGGTGTCACTGTAACATGTCGGTGGCACGTGACTTTCTGGTGGCACTGTGACATGGGTACGGTGCTGTGACACTGGAGTAGCACTGTGACACGGGGGCGGCACTGTGACATGGGCGTGGCATTGTGAGAGTGGGACGGCACTGGGTCATTAGAGTTGCACCGTGACATGGGGACGGTACTGTCACATGGGGGCGCCACTATGATACGGCGATGGCACTGTGACATGGGGTTGGTACTGTGACATGGCGGTGGCATTATGACATGGGAGTAGCACTGTGACATGTAGGTGGCACTGTGACATGGGGGTGCCACTGTGACATGGGGGTGGCACGTGATTGGGGTGTGACATGGAGGTGTCGCTATGAAATGGGGGTAGCAGTGTGAAATAGGAGTGGCACTGTGGCATTTTGGGTGCGCTATGACATGGGGACATCAGTGTGACATGAGGGCAGCACTGTGACATGGAGACGGCAGTGTGACATGGGGATGGCATTGTAACATGGGGACATGTTTTAACATGGGGGCGCAACTGTGACATGGGAATGGCACTATGACATGAGGATGGCACTGTGACATGTGGTTGGCACAGTAACATGGGTGTGGCACTGTGACATGGGGACAGCACAGTGACATGGTGATGGCACCGTGACATTGGGGCGGCACCATGACATTGGGGCGGCACTGTGATATGGGGGTGGCACTGTGACATGGGGATGGCAGTGTGACATGTGAGTGGCATTATGTCATGGGGGCGGCACAGTGACATGGGAGCAGCAGTGTGACATGGTGGCGTCGCTGTGACATGGGTGTGGCACTGTGAAATGGGGGCGGCACTGTGACATGGAGGTGGCACTGTGACATGGCGGTGACATTGTGACATTGAATCGGCCCTGTGACATGGGAGTGGCACTGACATGGGGGCGTCACTATGATACGGCGGTATCACTGTGACGTGGGGACGGCACTGTAATATGTGGGTGCCACTGTGACATGTGGACGTCACTGTGACAGTGGGGTGGCACTGTGACATGGGCCCTGTACCGTGACATGGGGGTGGCACTGTGACATGGCACTATGATTTGAGGACAGAACTGTGACACAGGGTCGGCACTGTGACATTGTGGTGGCACTGTGACATGATAACGGCACTGTGGCATGGTGTAGCACTGTGACATGGGGACGGCACTGCGACATTGTCATCGCACTGTGACATGGGGGTGCTCTGTGACTTGGGGAAGGCATTTTGACATGGAGATGTCACTGTGGCATGTGGGTGGCACTGTGGCATGTGGGTAGCACTGTGAAATTGGGATGGGACTTTGGCATGGGGGCGGCACTGTGACATGGGAGCGGCACTGTGATATGAAGTTGGCAGCGTGACATGGGCAGGGCACTGTTACATGGGGACGACAGTCTAACAGTGGGGTGGCACTGTGACATGGCGGTGGCATTATTATACTGGGCGGCACTGTGACATGGGGGTGGCATTGAGACATTAGGTCGGCACTGTGAAATGGGGACGGCACTGTGACATGGGGAGGGCAGTGTGACATGGGGGTGGTGCTGTGACATGGGGACGGCACTGTTACATGGGGGAGTTACTGTGACCTGGATGTGGCACTGTGACATTCTGGTGGCACTGTGACATGGGGACGGCACTGTGACACTGGGGTGGCACTGTGACATGACAGTGGCATTATGACATGGGGGTGGCACTGTGACATGGGGACGTCACTGTGACAGTGGGGTGGAACGGTGTCATGGGTCCGGTACTGTGACATGGGGATAGCAGTGTGACCTGTGGGTGCCACTGTGACATGGCAGTGGTTTTGTGACATGGGGATGGCACTGTGTCGTGGGTGCGGCACTGTGACATTGGATTGGCACTGTGACATGGAGATGTCACTGTGACATGGGGGGCAGTGCACTGTAACATGGGGACGACACTCTAACAGTGGGGTGGCAGTGTGACATGGCGGTGGCATTATGACACGGGGGTGGCACTGTGACATGGGGACGGCATTTTGACATTGTGATGTCACTGTGACATGTGGGTGGCACTGTGACATGGGGGTGGCAGCATGACATGGGCAGGGCACTGTGTAGTGGGGACGGCACTGTGACATGGGGGCAGCATTGAGACATAGGGTTGGCACTGTGACCTGGGAGCTGTACTGTGACTTGGGGACAGCAAAGTGACTTGGGGAGGGCACAGGGACATGGCGGTGGCACTGTGACATGGGGGTGGCACTGTGACATGGTGATGGTACTGGGCCATTATAGTTGCACTGTGACATGGATGTGGCACTGTGACATGGTGTTGCACGGTGACATGGTGACGGCACTGTTACATGTGGGTGGCACTGTGACATGGGTACGGCAGTGTGACATGGGGGTGGTGCTGTGACATGGGGATGGCACTGTTACATGGGGGCGTTACTGTGACCCTGATGTGGCACTGTGACATGGCGGTGACACTTTGACATTCTGGTGGCACTGTGACTTCGTGTGGTACTGTGACATGGGAGTGGTACTGTGATGTGGGGGTGTCACTGTAACATGTCGGTGGCACAGTGATATTCTAGTGGCACTGTGAGATGGGTATGGTGCTGTGACACTGGGGTAGCACTGTGACACGGGGGCGGTACTGTGACATGGGGGTGGCATTGTGACAATGGGACGGCACTGGGTCATTAGAGTTGCACCGTGACATGGGGACGGTACTGTCACATGGGGGCGCCACTATGATACGGCGGTGGCTCTGTGACATGGGGGTGGCACTGTGACATGGCGGTGGCACTGTGATATGGGGACGGTGCTGTGACACTGGGGTAGCACTGTGACAATGGGGCGGCACTGTCAGATGGGGGTGGCACCATGACATGGGTGTGGCACTGAGACCTGGCGGTGGCATTGTCACATTTGGTTGGTAGTGTGACATGGGGACGGCACTGTGACATGGGGACGGCCCTGTGACATGGATTGGCCCTATGACATGGGAATGGCACTGTGACATGAGGACGGAACTGTGACATGTGGTGGCACTATGACATTGGGACGGCACTGTTACATGGAGATGACACTGACATTGTGGTGGCACTGTGACATGGGGACGGCACTGTGACATGGTGGTGGCAGTGTGACATGGGGGTTGATTTGCGGAGAAATCACTCTATAACTTTTGGAGTTATAAAGTGGGTATGTTTATTCAGCGCCAGGCGCATGGGGGATCGCTCCACCACCAGCATGCGCACCGTTTGCAGCTCCCGTCCGGCTCATGTGTTACAGAACAGTGCATGTTCATAGAAGGCCTGTACATACACAGAGTCTACCCCGCCCCCCTCGCTCCTCATGGCAATCGGGTCTCCTCCCCTTGTGCCTGCGTGAGGAGCTCTTCAAGCTCCAGGCAGGGGTCGTAACTTCCTGGGGAGGGGTCGTATAGATGAAGTACCTCTTCTTCCTCGCTGATGAACTTTTCACCGTCGCTCTGCGCAGCCTCAGTTGTTCTCTGGCTTCTGTCCAGACTGCCAGGCCAGTTTGTGCTGGTGTTTGGGTAGTCTGTTGCTGGTGCCCAGAACTTCAAGGACCAGGGTAGACTTCTCTTTGAGCTAGGAGTGAGTCGCCTAGCAACGTTATCAGCACCTGCTACGTCTTTGCGAGCAGCCCCATACGCCTCCTTTTGTTTTTGCGCAAGTCTTGCACCATCAATCTCAGATTGTTTAGACTCCGCGTCTCACTAGGAGGTGGTGCAATGTAGTACTTTGGGAAGGACAGGCCAGTGCCTGGGCTCTGGGGGATCTAAGAACCTGCAGATTACTCAGGGTTGAT
Organism: Athene noctua; assembly: GCF_965140245.1. Lineage (NCBI taxonomy): Eukaryota > Metazoa > Chordata > Aves > Strigiformes > Strigidae > Athene > Athene noctua. The sequence continues at coordinate 170,508 of NW_027437670.1, forward strand.
CCACCAAAGACTGTGGCTCACCAGCTGCTTCTCCAGTCAGGAAAGCCAAGAATCATCACACCCCACAGCCTTTTTAAATTGTTGGGTGGGGGGGTGTTGTTTGGGGGTTTTTTGTTTTTTTTTTTAATCCTATCAGTGAAATTCATCTGGTGCCCGATGTTTGCTGGCAGAGGTACATAGAACTGCCTAGTAAACAGGAATGGCCAAGAAGCAGCATGTCCACAGGCTATGTGGATCAAGGCAAAGGCTCGACTCCATACCGGCCAGGATCCCCATGCCCTAGGGGAGCTCTCAGTGAGCAGACCTGTTCCTCAGTCCCTTGTTCAATGGCTGTTTAAATATCACTTTCCACTGGACTGATGAGAGGTATCAGCTGCTTCTGCGTCTTCAGATGTCCTAGTATATGCCTCACAGTACCAGTGAAGAGCTGAAGTAGTGCAGGATAGTCCAGGTTGTTGGAGGTTGAGGTGAGTGCTAGCAGGATCCCTTTGGCTCAGCTGCAGCAAGATAAAATCTTGCTGCCCTTCCCAGAGCAAACCTTCTCATCGCGCATGTGCAGAGGAGAAGCACTACCCCTGTCCTCCTCTGAAGACCACCTCTTGCTCCTCTGGTCTGTCTCCCACCCTCTGCAAGGCCTCCTCCCCCAAGGACCAGAGCAAGCACAGCAAGGGCAGGCTGCAGGCAAGGCCGCGAATGGGTGCATGGGGAGTGGGGAGCATTCTGTCAGTTCAGTTAGACCAATGAGCTAGTCCTGATAGCTCTCTCTTCAGAAAGTTCACATCTGCAAAACTGGCTCTTGAGGAAAAGCAGGACAGCAATTTTAAGTGCACTAAGAGACTTTTAAAAGCACAAGTTGTGTTTGGACATCCAAAGCTGCAAATGTTTTGATGATCTTCAGATTAATTGAAGGATGTTGCAGTCTGATTTAGTTTCTTCATTGCCCTGATGACAAATTGCATATCTCTGTGATATGGGTGGGTACCTTTACCAACTTAATCCTAACTACCACTAAGTAGGTGTGGGCAGTAATAGTGCCTAGCCTTTACCTCAGGGGGGCCAAGTAATCAGGACTTCACTGACGGGGAGTGGGGGTGATAAAATCATATTATTTTGGGGCTGGGAAAGCTGACTTCTTAGGAGATTTATCCTGTCAAAAGCCTGGGGGTAAAGCCGGATCCTGTCTATAAGCTTCATTGCCAGCTCGTCAGTTCTGTGAAAAACAACCATAGAGCTGTCATGAATCCAGGGCATTTTGGGGATCTGGGCGAGTGTGGAGCAGGGGTCCTTGTATGGTTCTTATCTTAAATAGACTGTGTCAGGTACCGCTGGCATCAGGCCAAACACAGAATGCAAACCCAGGCATTGCAAACCCCTATGGACCCAAACGGCTGTTGTGCACTGCAACAGCTTCTTCCACGCAGTCCTGCAGAGAGGATGCTTTTAAAGCACATATGGACTCTGATCTTCCCAACTTCTAGGTGACCCCTTGGGGAACTTACAGAGAATAGGGTTTAGGAAGGTTGTAGAAAACAGATCTGAATATTTTTGGTGGTAGCACAGCAGGGAGTAGAAGATACCACGGGGTTGGTTCAGTGTTGAGGTAGGTGCTCTAGTTGGAGGCTTTAAAATGGTGTTCTGAAATCTGGGAGCAGCCAAGTTCTCTGCTCTGAGGAAGGCTTGTTCCCATCACAGCTCTCTGATTCTTCTGGTGCTCACTTCTGTGCAGGTGTTCAGCATAAGTCTGGGAAAGCTGTGGTGGTATGGGACCTCTGATCATAATGTGCTACATAATCTGTGTTGTAAACTGGTTTCCAGTTCTGGATGCTCCTTTCTCAGATCATGCTAATGGTAAGTAGGGCAGTTGCATGTCCTGGTTCCTGGCTGATTTAGTATGAGCACGGTTAAAAAAAAAAAAAAAAAAAAAAAAAAAGTGCTAATGTTAGGCAGTTGCATATTCTTCATACAAAACTACTTCTAGAGAGTCTTTAAGAATTTAGATAATTTCTTAACAAGAACTATGTCACTTCACAATGTGCTGTGTGAGTCTAGCATGTATCAGAATACATAATACTCATGCCAGCTGCAGGGCACTATGGTGACAAGGAATATTAATTTTTTTTAAAAAAATCCTTGATTAAAAATAACAGAATTTCAGTGCTAGAAGGAGATCAGATCTTGGCCTTTGTTGAATTACCTAATTAACCTAATGCTCCAACATTTTCCAGTTTTTCCAATGTGATGGAAAACATTTTGTAAACTTGAAGGATTGTGGAAGAGAAATACTGGGCTTTCCAATTCAATTCTGTAATAGGGACAAATAATGAAGGAGAATCAGAAGAATGTTGTGGAATTTGTGTGTTAGAATTAGCCAGGCTTGGCCCCTTTCTCAAATTTGCTGCAATTGCATGAAATAGTTGAAGATGAAAAATGAGGTTGTCAGCCAAGACCCAAGTGCCCTGTCACATTGCAACCACTAAAATAGGTAAATAAACTTTGTATTAAATATGAAAGTGCAGTTTAACAGAGGACAGGAATACTCAGCTGGAGCAAAGTCCCTGACAAAGGAATTGCTCATTTTTCTTTTAACTGTATTTTTGTTATTACACACAGAAAAATGTATGCATAGGCTTCTGATGCGATCAGCTGGAGTATCACTGTGTGGAGCCCCAGATGAACATGCTGAAGGAGACAATGCTGAAGAGGGGGAAGCTGTGTGTCTTAGCCATAGTCATAGAATTGTAGAATCATAGAATGGTTTGGGGTGGAAGAGACCTTAAAGATCATCTAGTTCCAACCCCCCTGCCATGGGCAGGGCCACCTTCCACTAGCCCAGGTTGCTCAAAGCCCCGTCCAACACTTCCAGGGAGGGGGCAGCCCCAACCTCTCTGGGCAACCTGCGCCAGGGCCTCACCACCCTCACAGTAAAAAATTTATTCCTCTTATCTAATCTAAATCTGCCCTCTCTCAGTTTAAAACCGTTACCCCTTGTCCTAGCCCTACACTCCCTGACAAAGAGTCCCTCCCCACCTTTCCCGTAGCCCCTTTCAGTACTGGGAGGCCGCTATGAGGTCTCCCTGGAGCCTTCTCCAGGCTGAACACCCCCAACTCTCTCAGCCTGTCCTCATTAGGGAGGTGCTCCAGCTCCCAATCACCTTCTTGGCCTCCTCTGCACCTACTCAAGCAGGTCCATGTCTTATGCTGGGGCCCCTGGAACTGAACACAGGACTCCAGGTGCGGTCTCACAAGAGTGGAATAGAGGGGGAGAATCAACCCGCTGACCACATTTTTCTTGATGCAGCCCAGGACACGGTTGGCTTTCTGGGCTGTGAGCGCACATTGCTGGCTCATAGTCAGTTTTTCCATCCACTACTACCCCAAGTCCTTCTCCACGGGGAGGGCTGTTCTGAATCCACTCATCCCCAGGGGTACCCTCATACCCAGGGGTACTCGAGCCAGCATGTTGCTAGAAGCAAGCATCATGTTTTCCAGCAGTGGTTCAGAGGGCTATGAAGATTAATGGGCTAGTGTTAACTAGCACAGCTCCCTAGCTTTAGCAGTACTATGTTTGAGACTGGTTTCCTTAAGAAAGAAATCTTGCATGATCATTACATCTGTCTGGTCTTTCTTCCATTCCAAATAACTCCTGACCCTGGTTGACAAACTTTATTGATCTGATGAATTAGCAGCGTTCCCAGAGTTAATGAATTTCCTACAAATAGTGGGGAAATTACTGGCCAAAAAACCTCCTGATTGACTCAGAAGTTTAGTGCTGTGTTAAGTCAACTGGCCTAGATCAGCATCAAGGCAAGCTGCAGGCTGTGCCCTCTCCAGCTGAAATGGGAGATCAGCTACAAATGGCTTGTGAGACAAAGAGAGAAGCTGGGAGTATTGCAGTGGGGAAAAGTAGAAAAGTTAAAGGATGCAAATGTACTGGAATTAATTCCACTAACTGGCAAATTGGATTGTTAAAAAACTAGAAAAGGAAGGATAAAATTCCCTGTAAATGTTGTGCCTTTCCTGTTGCTGCATTGTCCAAATACCTTCTAGTCCTATGCGAAGTTGTACAGCTCGCTTGTGTGACTTGTTCTGTCTTCAAGTATGTCCTTTCCACCTGCTGTCTCAGGCCGGCCTGCTCCCTGTGTCCCTGGTACACGAGCTGAAAAAAGCTGATGTCCACATTAGGTGGCCTGGTGGGAGAAAGGTGAATCCATGGTGACAGCAAGGGCAGTCCAGAAATGCAACTGCACAACTTGGTGCATTGCTTTGGTGATGGTTGAAGCTTGTCTTGTTCAGGGGCTCTGAGTTGTGCATTCAGCTTGAGTGGAGCGTCTCCTTTGCAACTATCCATTCGCACCACGCCCAGTGCCACCAGCGATGATGCAAACACAGTAGAAACTTGGACCTATAGAAGAGTGCACCCATGCTATCAGTTTTGTTGTGGCTATCCTTGCTCTTTCACAGAGCATCCAAATTCTGTTAAAATGAACTTGTGCTGAAGGACCATGTCGTGGAGAGAAGGGTCTGAAGACGTGGTCTGGCAGTGTCTGTCAAAATCAGTGAAGCCCTGCTGGGACAAAGGTGCGGATGCTCTAGATGTATGATGGTCTAGATGCTCTTGATCCCCCCCCCCCAAAAAAAAAAAAAAAAAAAAAAAAAAGGATGCCTGTGAATACCTTCTAGACACTGTTTATCAGCAGTGAGACAGAGCTTGGATCCACATGGGTTAAAAGGCCACATGGTCACTACAAGTTCCAGAGAAGACAGATACACTGCAGGACCCCCTGTGGCAAACACAGCAGCTGCTTGGTGCATGGAGTCTTGGCACAGTCATCTTTGCTGTCCCCAACAGGTATATGCACGTATGGAGCTGAGAAGGATGCTGGGAGTCTGCCCAGAGCTGAACTTGGCCTGGTTACACTCTGTAAGGTCGGTACACACTGAACTAGGCAAGAGGGCAGTGGCAATTTACCCAGCAGTAAGTGCTTAGGTATTTGGGACCTCTACCTGTGCAGAGCGAGAGGGGACTAAAGGCATCATTAGAGTCAGGAGGGTAACCCCTCTACTCCTCTTCTGGGGGTTGTTTTCCAGCAGGAGACGGGGGGGGGGGGGGGGGGTGCATATGATAGCATGAAGATGTGCCTAGGAGGCCATATGGAAGGAAAAAAAGTGACACAGCAACTGGGAAGGGTGTGGCTGGAAATGCAAAGTTAGGCACAAGGCATGGTGGTGGATCTGCCTCATTGCTCTCAAACCCTGGTCACTTCTGTTGCATTTTGTTGTGGGATGCAGCAGGAGTTTGCCAGCCTTGAGGCACAGTGGAGTAGGGGGATGACTCATACCTAAAGTATGATCAAGTTTTGAATTAAAAATTTAAGTCACAGTTGGACATTTGGATTAAAAAACCCCGGAAACTGTTTCAAACTATCTGTGACGGAAGATGTACTGAGAGATACCGCTAGCTGCTCTGTGATTAATATTGATTGCAACTGTTTGAATCTGTAACTTGCTAATTGTGGCTGGCTGTTACCTACCCCTTTTGGTGTGAGTGAGGTGGCCTGCTCTGGAGGCTGGCTCAGGGGATGATGCAGTTGCACCTTTAGTTGGTGCAAGTGGCAACAAGTACTGCACATGGTTGACATTCCTGCACTAACCCAGCTCCTTGCTACACTGTGGTGTCTCATCCAGAGATGCTCTTTTGTGAGAGTCTGTCAGTCCTCCAAGTTAGGAGATGTCAGAGGGATAAGATGTTTCTCTCCTGCTTTAACAAGACCTGTGCTTCCGTCTCTCAGACAGCTTTTAGGAACTTCAATCTTAGCCCCTCATCTCAGAGTATATAGAGCACATCAACAAAGATTTGGGTTCAGATTTGACGATGTCTTAAGTGTTTCATGAAGAAATATCAAGAGCTGAGTAAGTCCTTCTGACCAAACACTGTTAAAATTTGGTTATTGTATGGATATGTATTATAGGGAGGAAAAGCAGAGAAATTACAACATTTCAGTTTGGCAGATAAGACTAACAATAAAGCTATGCAAATTCAGATTGGATGCTGAACACACATCTTTCATACTGAGTAACTGTTGGGGTAAAGCGTCCACCAAAAACTCCTTCAGCTCTTGATGTCTTTGAATTACAACTAGGTACCTTCCTTCTGGCAAGTTATTTGTTTTAGCACAGGCACAGTTGGATGATGGCCCGTGGTTTGTTATAGAAAAGGTCAAACTTGATGATCTCTCTGTCTGTTCTGGAATTAAAAATCTTATGGATAAATAAGACTTTTTCTTCAAGTTTTGTTTGCAAGTAAAAAATCTTTAGTGTTAATTAGCATTAGTTTCTTCCCTTTTAGTATCTTCCTTCTGGTATTTTCATGAAAGATTAATCTTTTATGAACAGTATTAAAATAGAGCTGTTAGCATCCTCAGTGATAGCCATCTTTTAAAATTAAACCTACAAAATACTAAAATCTACCTTGAGAAATAAAAGGAGCAAATAAAGAGCTGCAGCCATACTGACCACTGGTTGTACTCAACAGCAATTTTACTATTCGGCTGTTCAATTTTCTGTCAAAGAGATTTTTATTGTGTGAGTATGCATATCGTGAGGCTGCTGTACAACTTGGGGCCACAAAACTTTGTAGCAGGTAACCAGCAAGGCAAACCAACAAAATGTACCTTTCTGCAATGAAAAACACGCATGGTGAGGTTCAAGGGAATTTCAGTTATGATGGGTATTGCCGAGGAATATATATGACATGGGACACACTGGAAATTACTGGAAAACTACCAAAAAGATTCACTTGTGTTGAAGTTTTATTAAGTATGAACAGGCCCATGCTGAAGTCTGTTTGAAAACCTAGGCCGTATGCTGGGTATTGTCAAATCTCAGACTGGTAATCTCTGTTTCATTATAGCAGGCGAGGCTTTCAAAAGATCTCCAGGATTAGGCAATGGGCCCCTCCTGAAAGTAATAGCCAGCATACCCAATTAGCTCAGACCTCCTCTGCAAGGGTGGTTTAGCCCTTTCTCTCAATCATCTCTACTCAATCTATTATTCCAGCCAGGCATCTCTTAATCTTTCTGAAAAAATTCGCTACACCCAGTCACAGGTACTAACATACTTACTGACAACATGGGAATGTGTGCACAAGAGTGAGGGATGCTAAGCGGTCAGTTTGACGCTTGTCGTCTGTCTGGGGTACCTTCATCTAACCTCCCATGAGTCTGTAGAGTGCTATCACTCAGGTTATCACTTCCAGGTCTAGAATAAACCTAGTTTGGAGGGGGAAACTGCCAATTCTTGGGGTCTTGGGCATGCACCCTTCTGCATAAATAGTACTTTTCAAGTGGAGTTGGAGATAAATGCTCTCCGATGATTTGAACAGGTCTGAGCTGTCCATCTGAGTCCTGTGGGGAGGTGGCGGGGATGAGTGTAACCGTTTGTTTGGGCTCTGTTACCCAGGCATTCAGTTTGAATCTCAAATTCCGAAGCACTGCTGATTACTTACACTCTCAGCATGGGTGCTTTTGCTTTGGGGGATTAAGTGAAATGTCATTTCTAGAAATTGAGGGGAGAAGGGTGTTAAATGTCTCTCTAAGGCATCAATCACTGAGGCCTGTTGTTACCAGAGCATGTGGGCGTGGTACATTAGTACTGACAAGGACTCCTAAAATGCTTTCCTGCCCAGCTAATCGTCAGTCTATGCTTGCTCTTAAGACTATTGTTGCACAAGGCCCATAATGCTTAGACTGATTTTTAAACAAAACAGCTGGAAGTGACACACGGGGACAAACTCCTTAAAACTAGCGGTGCAATTATGGTGGAGTTGCTGCTTGCACACTGAATACATCCCTCTTGCTCTGAATGATTGTGGTATTTGTGCTGGAGTACTGGAGCCCAACTTGTAATTCCTGCCTCCCTCCCCTCTCTTTCTTTCCTGAGGTGGGCTGGGAAAGGAAGGCACGCTGAGTTAGGTAGGACACATTTTCTTGTGTGCTTCTCAGTCTGGATGATTTCCTCTTTCAGCTCAAAGTTATGTGTCCTGATTGTTCTTCATAGTTTCTTAGGATAACTGAATTTACCCTGTTCCATCAAAGCAATGAACTCAAGCTGACTCCTTCAAACAGCCTGCACCTTTGGTAGGGAGAATTACATTCAGGCTGTCTTGTGCCGTGTTTAGGAGTGAGGTATTATTCTCAAAATAGGGGTATGGAGTTAATTATAAAAATCAAAGAGTTGAGCAAGGCTGTTTTTCAAAAGATTGTGCTGTCAGCTGTGCAGGAAGCTTTCTTGTTTCACACAGGCAATGCAGCAATAAGGGTTTTTTTCTTATTATGCACAGTGGGTTAGCTTTATTGTTATACACTGCTTACTAATTCTATTGAGTTATTCTTCTCCTTAGTTCATCTATTGGAGGAAGGATGCTTGGAAAGGAAGCTAACGTCTCTTTAAATGTTCATATCCTCATTGCCAGCTTGGATGGCACCTCTTGCCATGCAAAATGCGAGCGATGTTTTGTCGGGTATATCTGTTGCAAAGGAGGGAGAAATCCCAAGCCCTCTGGCCATCTCTGCTGTTGCGTGAAGTACCTTGCCATTGTCTGAGCACAACCAATGTTCTGCCCTCTCTTCTGATGTCTCTCACGTACCTCAATTCTTTGCTGTTTGTCTGAGATGCCCTTAGAACTCTGCTTCTTGATTTCCTTGCCTGTTGCCATTCTGCTCTCTCATTGCTCCTCTGGTACGGAGAATATTTCTCTCTCTTCTTTCCCATGTCCCTTAACTGCTTCTCTCTTTTCCTCTGTCTGTTCCTCTGTTGATGAAGATCCATATAGACCTGTCCTGTACACCTTTCTCTCTAGCTGCACATCTTCACCTTCAGTCTGTTCCAACCAGCGGTCTATATGTTGTCCCTTATTTCACACACATTTCTATTCGTGTCCATTTAAAACACACTTTAATTCCAGTTGGTTCTTGCATGAGGCCCCTCCACAAGCATCTCCAAAACTACTTAAGTGACTTCCATCCATCACACTGCTCCAGTGAACATCTCAGTCACAGCAGCTACAGAAAAAACTTGGTTTTGGTCTGTGATTCTTTTGCTTGCTCTTGTTGAAAAAGAAATGAGCAGTTTGCAGGAGTCTGTGTGCTGTGTTATGTGCCAAGTATTAATGGAGTATTTAATGAGTGTTAAGGGACTTGAGTTGGGGCTCAGAAGTTTCTCCAGGGTTACATGGGTTGCCTGAATCATGTGCAATATATGAATCAAAATGCTGTCTACAAGCTGGTTTAACCCATTTATACATTACAAGGATACATATGTGAAGCCAAAGGAGTTGGAATGTAGTTACAGCCTGAACATACCATATAAGCAGGTACTAAACACATTTCAGAGAACTGAGATGTATGATTTAGGTAGCCAACAGTCTTGGCATCATCTACAGGATAGCTATATCAGCTCTAGTACTGTTTGATCAGCAAAATATTGCTGCTTCTTAGGTTCCCCAAATAAAAAGAAATCTGCACAACAACTCTACAGCCTGATAGGCCCAGGCTTTAAATTCTTTGGGCTTGGGACTGCTTCTCTGAATTTATTAGTGTTCAGTACCATGTTGTTCTGAATTCCCTCTTGCCTGGTTAAATTCAGCTCCTAAGACTTTACCACCCCTTCTTCATTGAGATGGGAAGTATCTTTTATTCTTCCTCAGCTAGATACAACTCTTTTCTCCTCCTCATGGATGTTCTAGCAATGCAAATTACCCATGTTAGCATGGGCTGCGGAGTGCAAAAGCTTTAGAGAAACCCCATCAGACAAACCGGTGGAAATTGTTAATTAGGGTCATTACACAGTTCATGGCTGTAGAGGCCAGCTTAACACGCTTCTTGGCAGTTTGTGCAAAAATATTGAGCCACCTAGAATCGTGGGCAGCTGCAGAATGATGTGAAAGCATGCCTTTTATCACCCTGTTGATGTGTCAGTTCTGGTATTAACTAGGACGGTGTGATGCAGTATTTTGCCACCTGCTGCTGCTGTTGCTCATGTTTACTATGAAAGCTGAGCATTCTCCTTTGCAAAACACGGCAGCTCGCCAGCTACCTGGATAAAGATGATCCTTCTGCTGTTAGACACTATAGCTCTCTCCTTAGAAGCTTCATTTAAAGGGGGAATTGAAACAAATGTATCTATGGGAGACCATATTACTAGAGTTTTATTTTCCAAAATAATTTTTCAGCTTCTTTTAACCCAGAGATGAATATGTCAGAAAACCCAAAAATTTTAAGTGTGAGTTTTGCAGGGAGAACTTCTAGGTCTGCTTGTTTGCTTAGAGTAAAGAAAAAACATTTTCCTTTCAGATCCATATTGGGCAGTTCTTTGGTACCAAAAGAAAAAATAGCTTTAAGAAGGGTGAGTGTGTTGTTGCTATGGGGGGTTTTTTGTTGGGTTGTTTTTTTGAAATTGTTCTTGTTCCTGCATTGAAAGGACAACAGGCATAGTGAAATATCCATTTGACAGTCTAAAATCATGTAATGTAATCTGACCTTGTAGAGACAGAGCTTCCAGTGCCTCAATTAAGCTTGGTGTATTCACTTTCACTTTCTTCATGGAGGGAAAGATCCCTGCATACTTTAAAGGATTAGCATCGAGTAATAGGCATATGTTAAATACTTGTTATCCATTGCTGTTGACAGCACTTCAGCTGGGGGGGCGGGGGGATTAAACCAACGGAACAGAATATCTGTGGCAGAGGCAAAACACTTGTGCATGAGTTAAGCCTGTGAACAACACGCCTTTCTCTGGCCAGTCAGTGGCAAAACTTTGCTGTAGACTCTGGGTGTGCCAGGTCCACAGGCAACCTCATTTTGCCTGGTCCTAACATGGCCTTACCTCAGTACAAAGCAGTCCAGGTCCTTTGACTTGGCCCAGATCTGAAAGTGGCCATGCTCTCGCTCTTCAAAACTTGTGCTGAAATTGTCTGAGATGAAGACTTAACCCTCTGTTATGTCCAAATGATCACAGAGGGCCCTTTCCAAACTCCTGGAGTCTTCTCCAAGAGGAGAATAGGGAAGGTCTGTGAAGGTCCTCACTGACTGGAAGCGAGGAAATGTTATTCCAGTTTACAAGAAGGGCATGAGGGCAGATGCAGAAAAGTACAGACTGTTAGTCTAACCTCAGTACCTGGAAATATAATGCAGAAGATGATACTGGGTGCTATTGAAAGGCATTTAAGGAACAGTGCAGTCATCAGGCACAGTCAACATGAGTTCACAAAGGGAAAGTCTTCTCTAACTAATCTGATATTCTTCTTCGATAAGGTCACCTGTCTAGTGGATGAAGGGAAGGCGGTGGATATAGCTTTTCTGGATTTTAGCAAGGCTTCGGATACTGTCCACCACAGCATCCTTATGGACAAGTTGTCCAACTGTGAGAGGAGCAGATACATGGTGTGCTGGGTGAAGAACTGGCTGAAGGGCAGAGCTCAAAGGGTTGTAGTGAGTGGGGCTACATCTGGCTGGCACCGGTCACCAGCAGTGTTCCTCAGGGCTTGATCCTAGGGCCAGCCCTGTTCAGCACATTTATCCATGGCTTGGATGCAGAAGTTGAATGCACCATTAGCAAGTTTGCTCATGATACCAAACTTGGGAGGTGCTGTTGGGACAAGATGTCTTGCAGAGGGATCTAGATAGATTGGAGCATTGGGCAGTGGTTAGTGGGATGAAATTTAACAAGAACACATGCTGGATTCTGCACCGGGGATGAAGCAATGCTGGACACAAGTCTGAATTGGGAGAGAAGTGGCTGGGGAGCAGCCCTGCAGAAAGGGATCTCAGGGTGCTGGTGGGCAGCAGCTCAGTAGGAGTGAGCAGCGTGCCCTGGCAGCCAAGAGGGAAAACTGCATCTTGGAGTGCCTCAAACATACTAGAACCAGCTGGTCAAGAGAGGATTATCCGGCTGTAGTTAGCATTGGGGCGGCCTTGCCTGGAGTACTGTGTGCGCTGGGCCCCGCAATTTAAGAAGGATGTGAAGGTCCTTGAATGCATCCAGAGGAGGCCACCAAAGCTGGTGAAGTGGCTGGAAGGAATGTCCAGTGAGGAGCGGCTGAGGACTCTGGGCTTGTCTAGTGTGGAGAAGAGGAAGCTGAGGGGCAACCTCATTGGTCTCTGCAGCTCCCTGAGGAGGGGACGTGAGAGGGAGGTGCTGAACCCTTCTCCCTGGAATCCAGTGATAGGACGCACAAGAATGGTTCAAAGCTATATGAGGGCTGCTATATGAGACAACCAATTCCGGCTCAGGCAGACCCCGTACACCAAGTCACCGCTATGCGTGATGGAGCCCTGCTTTCCTGGAGATGGCTGAGCACCTGCCTGCCGATGGGAAGTGGCGAATGAATTCCTTGTTTTGCTTTGCTTGCACACGTGGCTTTTGCTTTACCTGTTACACTGTTTTTATCTCAACTCACAAGTTTTCTCACTTTTCTGATTCTCTCCCCCATCCCAACATGGGGGCAGTGAGTGAGCAGCTGTGTGGTGCTTAGTTGCCATCTGGGGTTAAACCATGACACTCCAGCAAGCTTCAGAGATGCCCTTTGAGAGAACATACCATCAGTTACAGCTGTATTTCACATGCCCTTTTTCTAAAAATAAATTTAAACCCCTACCCTTTTCCTTAAATCAATCTTAATCCTTTGGTTACAGTTAAGCAACTTGATTTTTAAGGAAGTTTTTTACAATTGGGAATGTGTTCCACTCTGATTTTATGTTTGGGGTTATTTCAGTTAGCTTTTTTAAAACTACTGATCACTTGTTCACTCTTTGTCACCCTTCAGAATTTTTTTTCTCTTTCTTAATTCCCTTCTATCAGGACAGATAAAATACATCATCATCAAATGAGTCAGTTGTTTCCATCTTCTGAAGTGTGAAGTTCAAAGGCCCAATGTTTTCTTTCAGTGGCATTTTCCAAAAGGAAAAGGTTACTTTTCATAGTGGATTCCAAGATAACATTTGGAAAACATGTCAGTGAGGGGTAAAACTGCCTGGCTCTTTGTTTGCTTTTATTTCTAGCTGGCTCCTGTCACCTTTCAGAACTGCCACCCTGTGCTCTGAGAGCTCTGTACAGCTCTGTTCCAGGACAGTACTGTGCCTTGATAGCGGCTGCATATCCTGGGAAAGCGGCTGAGAGGAGGCAAGAAAGCTGACATGGTACAGGACAGACAAGGCACTCTTGTGTTCTGCACACAGAAGTCTCATCCCACCAAAAACTTCAGTTTTGTGATTTTTGACAGAGCCAGACTGCTCTCAGAGACACATGGTAAAAGAACAGCATGAGTTATAAGGAGTGGTGCAGTGCTGGGACAAACCCAGAGAGGCTGTGGAGTCTCCATCCTTGCAAATACTAAATGCTTGATGGGATGAGCAGCCTGACCTAATGTCACAGTTGCTCCTACTGTGAGCCGGAGGTTGGACCAGAGACCTCCAGAGGTCCCTGCCCCCCTAAACCCTTCTGTGATGTTACATCACCCATGCTTAATACAGTACGTTTTATGTGTATTAATACTTCTTGAGATAAACAGGAAGAAAATTATGTGACAAGGAGCTTCCCAGGTAAGGAGGGGAACAAGGAGCAGGAGAAAGAAGTCACAAGTATATCTTACTTGGTAGTGACAGGCATTTTACCATCAATCTTCTCCAGTGCCTGCTTTCCTAGCATGCGCTTATCCATTGAACACAGTTTAATATCCTAGTTGAAACAAGAAGTAGACTCAGAACAGTGAAGCAGCATGGGATCCTGGCAGGCAGTGAGGAGCAAACAAGTCCCACCCCTGCTTCATATCCATCACTTCCACTCACTAATCAAAGACTGCAAGTCCACTGCAAACAGACATGTGAGCTTTGGAAATGCAGCAGCTTGTGGTAAAACCTGCCTGTGGGTACACTTCTACAGATACAGAAAAAGTGAGGTTTTAACAGAGAAAAAGCCAGAGCCATGCTCTACAATGGCTCTGTCTCCTCATGTGAAATTTCTGAGGGGAACCTGTTTCAACCTGGAGACTCTCTGCCTGTATTTTTTCTGCTTTTATTAGTTAAATATAAAGACACAAAGTTTTGTCTATTTTGTTTCACTTTGCTTTACTTTCCCCTTTGTCTTATGTGGAAGTAGCTTACTGCAATTTTAGATTTTTTTTCCAGGGCACTAGGAATAATGAAAGTTTAAAAAAAAAAAAAAAAAAAGAGTAGGAAAAAGCTTGGGGGAAAAACAGTGCATTACAGGAGAAGGTAAGTAATGAGGAGAGTGACAGTGAGTAAGGAAGAGAGATGGTGTGAGACAGAACAGGGTTAGTGTCTGATCCAAATCCACTGGGACTTACTGGGGACTGGGACACTATACCTGAGAAATCAGGGACAGAAAGCCCTGAAAGAGGAAAGCAAAGAAAGCCAAGCAGAAGAGGGATTCTCTGGGAGGGTATGCAAGTAGGAAATCAGAACAGGAGACAAGCACAACCCAGACAGACTAATTACTTAAAAATTATTTTGGAAGGAAAGTTTCTCCCTCATCTGGGACAGATCCCCCCATCATTGCTCCCTCCGTAATTTCTCCCTCCAAAGCTACAACGGCCCTGGCCCAATCCTTGTGATAGTCCTGCTTCTAGTGGAAGGCTGGAGTGATGTCCAGTGTTTCTTGCAGTAGTGCTTCTGTGAACCTTATCTATCAGACTTATCAGATAAAAGTATTAATGGGATATTTTTCCTGCCCTTAGGATTTTAAAGCGAAGGAGACTGCCTGCTGGTGAAGGAAGGTGGGATGCCCCAGACAGGTGTGTTGGCAGAAACCACCACCCTGGCCTTGGGCAGATGTGGACACTCCAGCTCTCTACCTGTCTGGCCATGCTAGGCAGAGGTTTTGGTTTTCTGGAGCTTCCCCAATCTTGCTTGTATCCTTTGGGCAGAGCATAGAAGTGAGAGCAAATCAGGTCTATGCCTGGAGAGTCAAGAAAGAAAGGAAAGCAAGAAGAGGGACATACACTGTCATCTCCTTCAGACACCATGCCAAGGTAGGGCATCACTGAACAGAGCGCCTCAACTGTGAAACTTGCCTCTACTTGCTGGTCTCATCCTGCCCAAGATCAGAGCAGCAGTGATTCTCCACAGGCTCAGGTGAGCAGCATATCAGGGCTACCAGGGAGCGGAGGCTCTTGGAGCCCTCTCTATTGTCACTGCACTATCTCAGAGGAGCACCCGGCTTAAACTCCAGGAGGTAGGCAAGAATCCTTCTGCTCAGGGTGATTCACGGAAAAAAGATGCTACAACTCGAATAGAGTTATAAAGCAGGTCTGTTTACTCAGGCACCGAGGTGCAAGGGGATCTCTCCACAGAGCTTGCACACCCACTACACATTTTACCAAAAACTGATAGAGTGTGGATATCCATATTCATTGCACTACATAACACACACATCCATATGCATGAGTGAGGCTGGGTTAGTTAGAAAGGCTGGTGTCAACAGTGTATGTCATCTTTGCACCTGCACATTGCCTCCTGGTGGGCGTCTTTGGGGGGGCTTTGGGAGGAAGGCTCGTAGTCTTTCTCACTTTGTTTTTTTCCCCAGAGCATGCACAGATTCTCTTGGCCAATTTCTTGAATAACAAGAGTGTTTTTCAGGCGATTTACTTTCTGTCTTATCTAAGAGAACCAATAGAACTTCTACCATCCGTATATGGCTATCTTTACTCATTAGCAAAATTCCAACTAGTTAGAGCCACCTGTTCCTCAAGGCCAAAAGTATAATATTTTGCTGAACATTGTAGTCCTTGGTAGATTTTCACAGTGAACTGCTTTGTTTTGATGAACACAGTAGTCCTTGGTAAAATTCCACAGAACGGTCTGGGCAAACAGGAATCTTAGCAATATTTTAAAAAATACTATAACTTGCTATAAGTAAGTAAATAAGTTGCTAAGCAGTTTTCTATAAGTAAATAAATCTCAGAACAAGTAATCATTTCTCTGTATCAAGGTGTTGCAGGAGTCCTTCAGCAGTGGACAGGCTGTCTTCCCAACTGCTTTCACCTTCCTGGGTCCTTGCAACCCCAAACTGGGGAGTCTGAGTGACAATAACTAGCTGTCTTAATGTGGCTCTTATTACTGTGACAATTTCTTACACCGACATCCTGTGTTGGCTGTCAGAAATGGAGGACTCTGTCCAGGCTCCCAGATGCTGAGGAGATGAAGAAATTCTATGGAAAATTGCTGTACAGATGCTTTCTCCTTTGCCTTTAGTCGTTTCCCACTCAGAGCTTCTTTAAGTTCTTGCTTTATCTCTTTTCCTTGTCCTCTTATGTTTAAACAAGCACCACTTGCACCCTCTCCCATAAGGAAGTTTTCCATGTGCTGCTGTTTCCCCTCTCAGCAGGGCCGTGGCTTATCTGGGAGCTCTGCCCTGGCTTCCCTTTGCTCCCCAAATACACCCGCCTGTCACCATTTGCAATAAGCAGAGGCCTCTTAGAGGGGGTAGGTATGGCTGTTAGATGCAAGTGTTTACGATCATTATTAGAAGCTGTTCTTGAATGGAGAGACATTTCCACAGATATTTGGTTGAGTACATTGCAAGAGTTTCCAGTATCTTCTTTAACAGCAGTGTGTTTAGTTTTACAATACTGCCTTGAGACATGGGAGTGTTCTTTTTTCTTGGGGAAGGAATTACAGCTGTACCATGTTTGCCAGTTCTTGTATAGCCCTGTGAGGTTTTTAGTTCTGTCTGAGAAAGGTTTGTCCTGCATCATAAAAATACTTGGTGTTGGGAAGTCCATAAGGAAGGCATGCCTGTGTAATTGAATCCAGGAGTTCACTCGGTGAGCTCATGCTGGGCCAGAAAACACACTCACTTGTTACACACGGTCCTGCAAAGGCTGTCAGCCAAAGCATGGAGGGTTTAGGAAACCATACCCAGGATGGGCAAACATGCTGAGCTACCGTCTGTAAAAGGGGTTTCAAGACTCACAAATTCCACCTAACCTTGGTACATTTGTGGAGATAACCTATTTCTGTCTTTGAAGTTGGATGCTCAGATATCTCTAGATTTTGCAGTTTTTCTCAATGTAGAAGTGGTAAAGTTTGTTTTCTTCTTAAGCAGTCTCTTCCTTAGCATAGGTAAATTGCCAAAAGCAATCTAAGAAAAAGATGCAGCTTTTAATTAAGCCACATGTCTCTGCAGACCTCCCTTGTTCCGTATGCAAATGCTGCTTTCCAGATGCCACCTGTCTGTATCTACAATATCTACCGTGTCCCTGGGCAGCAGCTGTGTGCTGAACTGCTGCCCTTGGGGTGTCAGGGATGGGTGGGACCTCACTGGTGTCCCTTGGAAAGCTTGTTTGAACAATGGTCTCCGTCTCCATGTGTGAGCTTCTTTATTCACGCTATCCACTGCAAACTGGGTTTATAATAGTAAATAAAACGTCAGGGATGCAAATTCTGGTGATGGCAGTACTTGTA
Source organism: Athene noctua (assembly GCF_965140245.1). Taxonomy (NCBI): domain Eukaryota; kingdom Metazoa; phylum Chordata; class Aves; order Strigiformes; family Strigidae; genus Athene; species Athene noctua. The sequence goes on from NW_027437670.1 coordinate 187,985, forward strand.
ACTACTTGACTACCCTGAGGCCTTGCCCACGGGTCTAGTCACTTTTGTGATGTGCTTTACAAAGGCAACTAAATCAGGAGAACATCTATTATGGAGCAGAGGGGTAAACATAATCTTTTCTGCAGGGTTTCAACATTTCTACACCCCAACATGTCTTTTATTCCCCAAAGCACAAAATGAGATCTTTTTAGAGTAGAAATTATGTTTAATATGTTTCACGATGCATTTGAAGTCCAGCACAGAAACTTTTTCCTCGTGCTCAGCTCTGACTAAATCTGCCTTGGTTTCTCAGGAGAAATGCTTGCTAGGAAGGAGAGCACTCTGAGATCTCCTTTGATGTACTGATGAAATCATTGCTGTGTTTTGTATTCCAGCAGGCATGCCACTGTGCTTTATTTATAGTTTTAATGCAATGCCATTTTATATGTATCAAAACTGGCAGTGCAATTAATATACACTATATAAATGCATTATAGAAAAATAACTCTGACAGCTGCTTTAGAGAAGTGATTAACATTTAAAAGGCAATTTGCCAGCAGGAGAAAACAAAATAAACTCATTATTTACCATGGCTACATCCCTAATGGAGTGTGGAAATTATTTTATTAATGTTTTTGGTATCAGAGGGAGTTTTTTTTTCTTGACAACTACAGAAGGTCTGCTTCTTCACAGGAAAGATGGTTGCTCCAAAAGTTAACACTTTCTGTGGCAAACCCCGTTACTCTGGCAACTGCTTTCCATCCAGAAGATAATCTTCAAGAAATAATTCTCTCCCTCCATTTTGGGCCAACATACTTGTAAGCCAACTTGGTTTACTCCTCTAGATGCTCACAGCGCTTCCTCTAGCAAGAAATCTGTGTAGAGGTGTTGGTCCACCAGGTCACTGGAGCTTTGCAAGAAGGGTTCAGCAAACGCTTTGGCTAACTTCTATAATAAAAAAGGTCCTTGGAATTTTCAAAGCCTGGAAGGTACCAGTATCATAAGCAGCAGAAAAGAGAAAGGTCTTTTCCAAAGTCCTGGTGAAAAAGGCAGGGGGATGGGTCATAAAACTGTTCACAAGGCATGTAGATCTGTGACCTGGCCCTTCGCAGCCAGACCTTCATACCCCTCAGCCATTTTCTTACCAGGCTGAAATCTAGGACTTCCCTGTACAACTCTTGTAAGGCCATTGTTTGTAAGCCCCTCTCCCTAAAACCAGGAATTTTGCTGAAACCAGACTTCTAGAGCTTTATTTATAATGACTTTCCCAGTACAAGCTTAACTTACTTCAACTTACCCTTTTAAATCAACTGTGCTGCAGACCACCCCACACTCTAGACTGTTGTCCTTATAAAGATCATCTGGCACTTCAAACAGCAGGAAAAAACTGTACTCCTGAGAGCTGTGACCACCTGTGAATTTAATTTTTTTTTTTTTTTTAATTGACTTAGCACAAAGGGACATAGCAACGATTTTCTTCTGACAAAAAAATTGGATTTAAAGTTTTGTAAATTGGATAGCAAGGAAATAAAAACTTGAGATGTGTTAACTGGTTGTGTGGAGATGTATATTGACTGAGCAATTAGGATGTCATTCTAAGAGGATGCTTGTGTAAAAAAGATGGTTGTTGGGCTGGAAGGTTTTGATGTAGAGATTTTGGAGCCTTTTACTTGAGAAGGTAACTGTTGCCTGAATAAGGTAAGTGGAAATGTTGAAACAGCGGAAGATAGTGCCCTGAATAGTCCTTGGGATATATGTCTGCTGCGTGTTAAGTGCACGCATGAATGAGATGAATCTCACTTCATTTTGGCTAGCTGCCTGTTTTACTTACTGCAGTACAAGACCTTGTGTTGTAAGAACAGTTCTTTAATGTTACTAATCAAAGGATAGCATAGCAGCCTTTTTGCACGAGACCCTTTGTAATAATATTAGCAGAGCAAAAACCACAACTGTAGCCAGGTCTTATCTCTTCAAGCTAATCTGAGTGTCAGCAAACGTATCTCGTAATTAAATATTACCTTAGTCTTTTCTAGCATCTAGGTTTATTCCTTCAAGTCTTGGAACTAATTACATTCAGGTTTAACCTTAGCCTAGGCAACTTTTGTTGATAGGCCTTGAAAGTGCTAAATTCTAAAGGCTGACCTTTACTTTTTCTAACAGTTTGGATCTAAAATTTTAGTAAGGTACAGTTGCAGGTACTGCTTCTGAGGAATTTTAACTGGTGCCTTCCTTTAAAATTTAAAATTGTGATGTCAGCTAAGGAAGTAAAAAATTTTTACCCAACTCAGTGGAGCACCATGTAGTGAAGCTGTCATCTGAATAAACAAATTGGGTGCTTACTGGACCCTGCTGCAGACCTTTTGTCTTGGTTCCCTTGGGTCTGGGGTGCCTGCAGTGAGATCTGGTGCCATCTATCTGGGCCAGAAAACCGTAACTTTTCTTTACATGGCAGCTATGGCAACATGGAGTGTATTGTAGTTAGCCTACTACTACAATACTAGGAGTATCCTACTAGCCTACTCTTGCCTCTGCCCCATGTAGGTCTCGAGTGACAGGTATTTGCTTCTTCCCTCCCCCAGGCAGAGGAGATGCCCACCAATCTCCTTCTGTCCCCGAGTCTGAAGAGGAAGGGAAAATGCCCCTTCGTCTTTTTAAGGGACCTGCTGCTCAGACACGTTCAGGAAAATGCCACACACCGTGACTGTGTCTTCCTGGGTAGGTCTGAAAGGTCTTGCCATGTTTGACACCTTTTAGAAGTGAAACATAGTTTGTTGGTAGCTTCTGAGTTCAAGTAACTGATTTTTTTAGTGGAGTTTTGTTTTGTTTTGTTTTGTTTTTTTTAATTTGGTTGTTTCTTTTTGGTTGGTGGTTGGTTTTGGTATTTTGTTGTTTGGGGGGTCTTTCTGACTAAACCTGCTCAGCCCAGAACTTCCCTGGGCATGCCCATGCCCTCCTGTAACACGCAGGAGAATTCGACAAGCCTTCTGGTCAATGTCACGCGCCCTCAATATCAGTAATCCCTGCCTATGCTCTATGATGGGGCTACCGTCATTTGCCTCTAAGCAGCCCATGTTCTTCACCAACATGCCTCTCATGCACAGGTATGAAATAAAATGGTGCTGTCTCACAGCTAGGAAGTTTGGACCACAGAGACTTTTTGTGTCAGAGTCCTCAGGTGTCCTCAGGTGCCCTTGGTCACCTGTTTCCAGTCCATCTTACTTGTCCAGGGTCAGAGATATATCAGTCTCTCCAAGGCTAGCTTTCACCTGCAAAACCAGGAGACGGCAGAATGATTTTGGACAGTGGTTAAATTCTTAGGTACCGCCTGATGCCAACAGCTGAAGGACAAGGCCTGAGTTTGAGGAAACCCTTGCAGGGTGACCTATTTTCCCTGACCCATGACTGCCCTGACCATACCATGAGTGCCACTTGAAACTCTGAGAAACTAACATATGCTAAATACAGTTTTGTCAGATGCAAATCTCTCTTCCAAGCAGAGATTACCCAGATGGTGAACTGCTCAGGGAAAATTAACATTATAGAAATAATAAAGCAAGTTTAAACCTTTTTCTATGCATCTGGCAAGACTTTCAGGCTAATAATGGAAAGGACAGCAGTATTATGTAGTAATGGGCGTTCTTTCCCTTGTTCTGTGAACCTGCACTTCATTAAATGGCAGCCTTTCTCCTGTCCTTAAATAGTAAACTATAGCAGTAGCAGTATAAAAGCACTTCAATATTTTATACCAGCTAAGGCTGCCTGCTATCCATAATTACAGTCAATACTTGGACTGGAGAGAAATGCCTTAATTTTCTTAATGTTTCATGCATGGAAAAACAGTCAGGCTTTTCCTGTATTTCTAATTGCATTGGCTGGCTCTAGATGAGTGTGCTTTTCCAAATTATTACCAGGCGCTGGCAAAAGTAGAACTGAAGTAAAACCTTCCTGCAACTAATGCCAGTCCTCGCTGCAGCCTACTTGTGCAAGCTGCCATCGCAAGTGCCATTTAGCTTTGGGACCCTTAGTTCCACATCCAGAGACCCTAAACCTTGATTAAATTCTGCCTGGAAAGCAATCAGCCTGGGAGCTCTCTGTGCCCTAATGAGTGCCAGTTTTGTGTTGTGCCATCCCTTGCAGCCCTGGGGTCCTGCTGGGAGGGAAAGTGGATGCCTGAGGTCTTGGATGGGGCAGAGATGAAGAGCAACTTTGCTCAGCCAGTGAATTACAGGTAGAAGAGAGGAGAACAAGGGAGAAGCCATAGGTTGCAGGGATCTCTCCAGTCTCCCATGGGTTGTCTTGCTGGTCTGTGGGAAAGGAATGTCAATCAAATGAGGAGAGATGATTTATGTGCAGCTGATATTCTAACTACAAGCACTGCCAAAATACCTATAGCACTGCTGAATCCTTACTGTAAGTCTAATTTGGTCAACACAGCTGAGCACAATCCAGAGCAGAAATGTCTTCATCACTCACTGACGTGCATGGTAAATTTACACATGCTTGTGTTACTGCTGGTTGCCACTATGCACCTGCAGTATAGGCTCTCTAGGTATGTTGCAGCTTGTTGGAATTAAACTACAGTTGACATGAAAGCTTTCATGGTAAGCAAAGATGAACTGTTGACCTGAGAAAGAAATTATTTCACTGTCTTGCCAGAAATATCCCATTTAAAACCTATCATGTATTCGCCATGTATGTGTGTGAAAGTTAAGGGAGCTAATGCACAAGTAGCCCTGACACCAATGACTCTGGGCCCTGGGCTGTGCAATCTCTCAGGACTAGGACACGGTAGGGCTGAGTTTTCCACTGTTGAAGGTATGTGCTTGTTGCTACTGGCGCGGCCTCAGATGCATGGTGCGCTGGCAAAGAGGAAGATCGGAGGAAGTGCTTGCTGTCCTGGCAGCTCCACTCCCTGTGCTGGCAGCCACAGGTCTAACAGCAGTGGCTGGGAGAGGAAGCCCTGCCCCCCTATCTGGAGAACAGGCTTTGCAGAAAGAGGGACCATCTCTGGCAGGGATCTGGGGATGGGCAAGGAAAGCAGTACCTTTCCATGTAGGCCACGGGTCCTCAGCAGGTCTGATCTGCTCCCTGCAGTTGCTGTGGTTTTGCCCACAAGGCCTTTTCCCATCTCCTTTTCTTTCAGGGGAATGCATGGCAACTCCTCAGCATTATTAAGTAATGCTATCTTACATACAGTTCCTCATGATCTTTGCACACAGCAGATGTGTACCTTGATGCAATGCATGGGGGTACTTGGCTATGGCTGGGCTGAGGACCAGGGCACTGAGCTGCCCCAGGGCTAGCCACTGAATCCACTCCACGTGCTACTCTCTGTCCCCTTCTCAAAAAACCACAATGACTTTATCTCCTCTGGGAAAAACCCATCTTCTCTCTTGCCCATGCTTAGGAGACATTTCATGGCCAATAAACATAGCCATTTCTAGTCTTCTTCTAAGTGAATGCATTGGGTCTTTGGAGGCTTGGTTCCAGGGGAGATTTCCCTTGGCTCTCCCAGCTCTCTGCCTGCCACTGTTTTTTGAACACCGGTTGGTTTAAATACAAATTCCAGCCCAAATGTTTGTGGGAGGAGGGCATCTCTGCATAGGCCATTACAAATCTCCCAGGGATTTGTGGTCCCCATCGCTGTAGATTCAGCAATGAGGACCACTGCTACCTATGGACTCTCATTGTCTATTGGATTATCCCCTGGTTATACTCCATACTCTGCCTATTTCCATCTAAAATACTGCATGTTAATTTTACATCCTGGTCCTTTAGAGGCTGGCAGGAGCTTCCACCTTCAAGGGAGCTGGGTTTACAGCTAGATAAGTAATGTCACTCAGATCTTTTGCCTTGTGTTTCCTTAGTTAGTGGGATTTTGTTTGTTTGGGTTTGGGTTTATTTGGGGGGGTTGTTGTTTATTTATTTATTAACTATTTCAGGTAAGTTTACATTTTAGAGAAGAGTCTTTCTCTGGAGAAGCCATTAAAGCCTTGGTAGTTTACTCGTTGTGCCCCAGTGTACTTGTGGTTTGAACTGGTGCCTCACAGAGAAGGTGTCCCAAGAAACACGAAGGCAAAACTACTTGTAAAGGAAAAAACAGATTAAAACACCACAACCCCATTGTCAGAGAAATTGTTGCAAAGTAGGGATGCCAAATTTGAACAAGATGACTGTCAGCAGCTGAGAAAGGGAGAGGAACTCACCAAGCGCATGTTTTGGGAAGAATTCTCACATGTATGAGGAAAAAACCCTGCAACAAGCATGGCCTGGTGACCCAACTGTAGTGTCATTAACACCAGAGTAAATCCAAATGGCACTCAGGGCAGGGAAAAAATAAAAAGAAGGAAAAAAAAATCAAAGCTCTTAATCCAACATTTTCCTACACTGTTTAAAGTGGAGCCCAGTAGCACCTAGATTGAATTATCCTACAGAAACACAGTTGTCTAATGACTTACATGGCATTTCGAGATTGATGACAATCCCAGTTTTGCCAGTCTCCCTCACATGAAATATTGCACACCTGGCTGCTTTTATATTCCCTGACAGCCAGGTCAGATTTGATAATTCTTTCTCTAAACCAATGTACCTATATTTTCTTTCTCTTTAGAAATGAGAGTTTATGGTGGTTTTGATGTGTTAAATAGAATCCATTGTCTCTTACATCTCTTAGCTCCATTTTGGTATTTTTCTATAACAAAAGACTTTATTGAAGCTGAAATATGTAATTTTACAAACTCCTACACAGCCATAAAGCACACAGATATGTATTGTATCTGATTTACACAGCAAAGTCACCAACTGTACTAAACTGGTTAGGTAAAATAAACACTTAGTGGTAGTGGTGATCAGGATGGGGAAAGAGCCAGTTTTGTGCTGGGACATGTCAGGGCGGTGTCTTTTGAACCAGACACAAAGTCATTTGTTTTTATCCACCTTGGCTTCATAGTCCCTGCTAGGGTAACACACGCAGCTGGAAAAGTCCTTCCCCATTGTAGCTGCTTGCATATGTCTTGGTCATTGTGGTACAGGGATGTGCCCCTTGTAGCTGTCCCCTACTGAACAGGGGATGAAAAACCACTGAGCAGGACCACCGGTGATGCCTTTTAATGGGGAGAGAAGCCCCAAAAGCGAGTGATGCTGTTTTGTGAGCAGCTTTTCTGAGGGAGGACTGATCCCCTGATGCTCAGGGCCATGCCACGTTTCTGTCCTGGGTGGAGGCCTCCTGCCCAACCTGGCTTGCAGGGATGGGGAGGTTGCTCCCACTTGTTAGAAGGAGGTGTGATGGGGCTAATGCCTCTGAACTGGTCACCTCCATGATGATAACAAATCCTCTTCCCCTCTCCTAGGACCATGGCCAGAAGGACCTTTTGTGTGCCACTGTCTTAAGTAAGAAATAGGAGAACACTCCTCAAATGAAAAGGTTTGATGGGGAGGAGGGACATTTGTCGAGAATTCTGTTGCCTTAAAGAAGGCAGCTAAGAGATAATGGCAAAAATTATTTTAAACAGCAAAATAATGATTCTACTTTTCAGCCAGTCATAGGACAGGTAAATATATATGTACATATATTTATTTTGCGGGTGAGAAAAAAACTTCACAAGTGATTTTGCAATCTTTTCTTAGGTTAAGACCATCTGTTTACACACAAATGGCAGGGTGCCAGCCACTGAAGCTGGGGCAGGAAGCAATGCCAGTGCAAAGGCTGCATTCAGCCTAGCCAAAGTCACTTTGATTTGCAGAATAGCCTAGATTCCATCCTGAAAGTCTTCCCACCTCCTCATTTCAGTTACTGAGTCAGAGAATCAGTTATTTGAAAAACTCTGTTTTGTCTCTGCAGTTTGGCTTGACACCTTGCTGTTGCATTCAGGTTCCCTTTCTGCTTCCTTACTTCACATTTAATGCCAAGCAAAATAAATTTTTATGCTCATCGAAGTGTCTAGGACCTGTCTCTCCTTCCAGAGAAAAAGCCACACCTGTGGGTAAAATTGACTCTCCTTCAAATTCATTACAAAAATTCAGAAGGGTTTTCAAGTATTCTTCTGAAATAGAAAAACTAGAATATTCTCTAATTAGTTGAGGAAAAAAACATTTTGATCAAGTGTTCATTTAATATTTTTTCTTGTTCTTGGAAGAGTTTTTATACAAATATGAAAATTAATTAGGATATGGAATGTATAATAGGATCTTGTTTATGTGAACATATTTGTTGAAAGTTTCTAAGAGCTGAATATTGTGTTAATTGATGTGTGCTTGTATTTCAGCTTCTCGTAGATGCCATCTGGTCTGGTTAAGTTGCTCTGTTGTTTTATATGTTGTGTTGTGTTGGGGTTTTTTTCTTAAGATTTTGTGCTTACTTGGGAGGAAGAGTAAGTGGGAGAGAGGGAAGTGTGGACAAGTTGGAGGAAGGATGAACAGGATCAGTTCTGATGAATTAAGTTTGTATACATGCTTTAGATTAGGGACTGGCAGCCTATGACTAGAAGGATGGATATAGCTCACCCAGATTTGTGAACAGGAGTCAGCTAATGTCAAGAATGAGAGAGAACATCTGCTGAGCCACTAGTGAAAAACATGCATCTTTTTATCCCCTGCAAAATGGACAACATTTTCATAGTTGCATATAGCATGTGTAGTGGGGGAGCTGAATTCTTCCTGGAAGGGCCATGTCTAGACAGACAATGCAACTACTCTGCTGAATGTGCTGCCTACCATCCCTCAACAAGCAGTGTGTTTGTCAGTAGTGACATTTCTTTCTGTTCTCCTTTGTCCTGGTGTCAAGGAGGAGTAATCCGCTACCTGGAACCCAAATCAAGAGGCTCCAGATCTTCTGTGCCCAAGGTGTTGTCTTTCCATTCTGAGGGCTCAGTCCCCTTCGGGCTAGCAAGAGATTCTTCCTTCATGAGACAGACCTTGTTTAGCCCAGCAGAGACCTGGCTGCCCATGGGCAACTCTGTGTTTGCATGTGGTGATCTGCATCCTGTTTCTGTGCTGCTCCTTTGCTGGCCAGCCATAATCTTTTCCCAACTGCCAGCCCAGGACTGTGCTGTCAGAGTGGTTTTCATCTCCCTGATCACAGATCTTTCCCTCTGCCTCCCAGGTCCTCATCAGTGAGTGCTAACCCTGCTTTTGGACCATCTGTTCTTGTTTCACTCCACACAGGCAGCAGCAGATCTGCTGCAAAACTGGTTTCTATTCCACAGCAATAAACTTCTCTTCCCACTGTAGCCTCGGGGACAGCTGTGCCGGTGCAGACAGCCAGGGCTAGTCCAGGATTGGCCATGTGCTAAACGGCCAGCCACTATGCCCATGCTGGCTGCCACCTCCAAGGGAGCAAACCAGGTGATCAGAAGGGCTGGAATAACTGTGCTTATTGTAAATACAGGCGTAAAGCAGCATTTCAGGGAAGATGTAAAATGGTTGCAGCTTGTTCACCTGATAGCATTATATTAAATGCCCCTCTCCCTATACCTTTATATTTAAGGTTCCGAAATGCTTTGGAGAAGGTCTTTTCTTTTTCTTCACATGTGTCCTGTGTCAGAGGCTGTGTCCTGAGAAAGGAACCGAAGATAAGGAGAAAGAAGAAAAATACCGTGTTTGTCAGGTACCCGAACGGTGGGGGATTTCAAGAAAAGTAGCCAATAAAGTAATAGACAAACAGCCATGTAACCAATGAGAGTGATGTATGGATAAAAGGATAAAGTATATAAGATATGAGAGGAGCAATAAAGATGGCTATTCTGCTGCAAAAACATCGTCGTGTCCATCTCTACCGCGACACCTCGTTGTCCATTATATGACCTATTCGGTCCATTCTCAAATGTTTATCGCTCTCTCAACAAGGAGGTAGAGATTGCACTGGACTGAGGGCCTGTACTGGTTTAAAAGCAAATAATTAAACCATGTTCATTTTTAACTTTCTCCACCAAGATGAGTTAGGAAGGGAATCTAAGGAAAATGCACATCACAGTGTGAGTAGATGGGACCTACCATGTCAACCCCATCCATGGAGTGGTTGGGGAAAGGTGGTGTCTAATATGTGGAAAACCAGCCTCATCCCATGCCCTGTCGCTAACAGCTCACTCGACACAGGCAGCCTCATGAGTGGGAGGAAATGGCAATTCTTCTAATGGAAAGCATCTCCTCACTCCAAGAACAGATTGCAATCATTATGGTAACACCTGCCAGACCCAAATAAAACCTGTTGGGGTAACACAGACATTGCTGAACCACGTGCCATGATCCAGCTTTCAGAAAGCAACCATTGTTACAGCAAGAAATTCTCTGTGTCCTGCTGACTCTACTTTCTGGAGGTGCTGGCACGGTCAAAGGAACATGCCAGATGGAAGTGCTCCTAGGATTTAAGTGGCCCTAGGCAGAGGAGCTCATCTTGCTCAGCACTTGGAAAAGTCCCCCTAGAAAATCCCTCCTCCCCAAAGCATTCTTCCACCTGACTGTCACATGGCTTCTGCAATGGAGTTAGGAGGGCTCATACCTTTACTTTGGAAGTTGTTTTTAGGGATTTTGTAGCTCTTAAAGTCTACATTATCTGCATAAAATAAAACGTCATTTAAAAAAAAAAAAAAAAAAAAAAGAACTATTAATCTAGAAATCTTCACCACTTAAACATTTTTGTCTTGTGGACAACTATTGGAAACACAGACATAGTCATACTGCAGTCAGCTAATTTTTTCCATTGCTTTTGAGAAAAATAATCAGCTAATTAAGCAATCCCCTTTGGTCATGACATTACTGTTTTACAGCATTAACCTCTTTCTGGTAATAGGATATGTTATTTCTAGTGAAATCTGTTAAACTAAGAGCATATTTAATTACCAGACAGGCCTTGAAATTAGTAGAATAATTGCACAGGTGTGCTCAATTTTCGACAGCCAAACCTCTTGGTCTGAGTCACCAAGAAACTACAGAGAGACATCTAGGACTCTATGTGTTCTTTCCTTGTAACAGTGATCTCTGATACTGAGCTTTTCTTCAAAGCTTTTCTCTCCTTTTCTTCCCTTGCCCCTCCTCCAATACAGCTTTTCAATAGTCTAGCTGCCACTAAAGAATTTCTTCATTTCTTTGACTATTTTTTTTTCAAAGAAGCCCCAGGAAGATTTCCAGAATTATTGTATTCAGTTACAATCATGTGTCAATTCTTCCCACAGAGAAGACATGTCTGTAAAAAAATCTCCACTGTCCGTTAAAAAGCAGTGTTTTGCTTTCCCATCTCTTGCTACTTATTCATTGGGCTATTCTGTGAAAAATTAAGGAGGAGTTCACTTGGATACACTGACGTGCATTCTAATCTCTAAGAGATTTATCTGTTTAGGGCTCTCTCATTTTTAGCCTTTTTAGGGCAGAGTCACTTATAGTTTCCTTGACTCTTGTTTGAAAATTATGTTGGGTGTAAGAGAAGCTATAGTACTTGGTGAGGTGCTGCGTTGTCCAGTCTTAGAAAGGTTCAAGATTTGGCTAAACAAAACCATGACAGACTTGATCCAGTGTTGACAATAGTCCTGCTCCAAAGGCAAGGTAGGTCTGGAGGCCTCCGGCTGTCCCTCCCAAGAGATACAGACATTATATGTATGTATAATTATATTATATTATATGTCATTATATGACATCAGTAGTGGGCATTTAAGGGTAGATGGCAGCGTCAAACTGGGGGGTTGTTCTCCTGCCCTCATCAGATATACATTGGAAAACAGACTGGAAATTGTTGTTCTTTATCATCCTCAGCATCTACAGCCTTTTGAGGATGCTTATAGGACCAGCTGCTAAGTCCACCTTAGACAAGCTATCCAGACCATTTTTTTGCATCTACCATTCAACAGTGGATCAAAATTGTAAAATTCTGTGTTTTGACAGCATCTGTGTGTTGCTGGATGAGACGGTTTTCCTTTCAAGTTAGCATGAGCTCTTTTCCTTACTGCTCAACCTCAGGCTGTCCAAACTGCATTTTCTGAGCTATAGATAACAGCTAAATGCTTTGCAGCAGCCAGGAAAGACAACATCTGGATTAAAAGCATTACAGTTCTGGTCAAATAGACTCAAATAAGCATTACACATTACAGCTACTGGAATTAGGAAACAAACACAAAAGCTGAATCCTGGTGAAGGAAAAGGTGCTAGAACATATATTGATATTTTTACCTTACACCTTCTGAGAATTTCTTGGTAAAAGGACCACCTCTCCTTGTATTTTTATCCCTGCTTGATTATTATTATTTTTTTCCTGAATAGATGGAAATCTCTCTGTGGTTTTTTTTAGATGCATGTTTAGTCTCCCTGGGATACCCTTTCAATAACTTACAGACCAGCAGTGTGGCACAGGTGTGTGTGGGAGAACTGACAGTAGAGGAGCTCAAATCTGTAACCTTCTTTCCGACATCTTTTTTTTTCAGTTTACAGTTTGGAATCAAGCATATTTTGAAGTGTCTTAAAATATTAATGTAGCATAAGTAAAACTGAGTAGGTGAGGATTCAATTTTTCCAATGCCAGCAACTACAATGAAACAGATTAACTCTAAGGATTTGTCAGAAAAATGTCAACTTCTCTATGTTTTCCTGATAGTGCATAAAAAAAGGAGACATGGAAGCAAGATTCTCTCTTCCTTAGTGCCTGACAGCAAAGCTTCTCAGACTGTTTAAAGGGAAGGGCTGCTCACCTTCTCAAAAAAAAAAAAAAAAAAAGTAAAAAAAAAAAAGTCTCCTGCAGTACTATATTTAACAGTTTCCATTTATAGATAAAAATTGGGCAAAACTTTTGAATGGTCATTTCTTACTTTCCTCTTTTTTCTTTTCTATTAATTTTAGGTTTGCATGAGAGCATGCTGAAGTAAATGCACAATTGTACACACAATACATTCGTGCCCACAGTTTGAAGTTCTCGGTTACTGGTAGAGCATGGGACTCTTGCCAAGAAAACTGGTCTTGTAGGGCCCAGAAAAGAGACGTAACTCTTCATACTGTACATCTTGAAATTATTTTCTTTGTTTTGAAGTGACTGATAAGAAGGGTTACATGTAGGTCCAGATTCATGGCAGATGAGACTGCTCTGCACTGTCATTAGGCAAGTTAATGGGCAGTGGTCCTGAGCAGACTATCAGGCTCAGAGAGCTTGTCAGGCTCAACAGCTTGAAATTTAGTGGCAGTTGCTTACAAGTGATGTTCCTGACAGGTCGATATTGGGGTTGATACTATTTAACACCCTTACTGATGCTTTGGATGATGGGGCGGAGCGTGCCTTTGTACTGGGTTTGAGTGGCAGAGTTTTTGGTAGTGGGGGAGGGTGCTACAGCACTGGCCCCTGTGAGAAGCTTCCCAAAGCTACCCTGGCTCCAGGTTGGACCCGCCTCTGGCCAAGGCCAGGCCAGTTAGTGATGGTGGCTGTGCCTCTGTGATAGCATATTTAAGAAGGGAAGCCTGAAGAAGAGGGTTGGGACTTTGAGGACGAGCTATAAGAAGGACACCTATGTGAACTCCGAGGTCAGTGGAAGGAAGGAGGAGGTGCGCCAGAGCAGAGAGCCCCCCTGTCCCCCATGGTGAGATGGCAGGGCCACCCCCCTGTCACCCATGGAGGTCACTGGAGGAGCAGAGATTCACCTGCAGCCTGTGGAGGACCCCGGGGACTCTGTGGGAAGAGGAAGCCCCCGCTGTTGTAGTTCAGTGCTGGGAGGACTGCAACATGCAGGGGTGACCCACAAGAGAGCATCTCGGGAAGAATGCATCCTGTGGGGAGGACTCACAGTGGAGAGAGCTTGTGGAGGACTGTCTCCCATGAGAGGGATGCCACGTGGAGCAGGGGAAGAATGCACAAGAGTGCTTCCCCCATACATTGAAGGAAGGAGCAGTGGGAGTGACTGCCCTCCCCATCCCCTACCCCTGTGCTGCTAGGGGAGAAGGTAGAAATATCTGAACAAAGCCTGAGCCCAGGAAGAAGAGAGGGGTGGGAGGAGCTGTCGTAAGATATTCTGTCTGTTAAGTGTTGGTTTTGTTAGTGTTTGAATTAAAGTGATGTTCTTGTTCTTCCCCTAACAAGCTTGTCTTTTGCCTGTGACTGTTAATGGGTGAGCGACCCCTCCCTGTCTTTATCTTGATTCCTGAGCCTTTTGATTCATTTTTCTCCTTCCCAGCGCTGTGGTGGAAGGGGTGAGTGAAGGCTGGTGCTCAGTTGTCCTCTGTGCTCAAACCACAACCGTAAAGCATGACAATACTCAACTGGGAGATGCAAATAATATGCTGGAGGACAGGACTACCATTCAGAGGGACCTGAACAGGATGGGAATTGGGCTGGAAGAAACTAGTGAGCTCAATCAAAGCAAGTGCCAAGTCCTGCAGCTGGAACGCAACTAGGAAGCAGAGCAAAGTGGAGCTAACGGATTAGAAAACAGCTTTGCAGAAGAGAGATGAGGATCCTGGTGTACACGTTGCGCACTGGCAGGGCCACATCTGGATGCTGTGCTGAGCATTGGACTGCCTCGTACAGGACCAACACTGAGGTACTGGATCAAGTCCAGTAGAGGCCATTGAGATGGTCAGGGCTGAAGCATTCAGTGTTGGAAGAGAGGTGGGGGGAGCTGAGCTTCTTCAGGCTGGGGAGGGGAAGCTCCTGGTGCCTGCAACTACCTAACAGGACAGTACAGATGAAACAGATCTAGGATCTTTTTGGAAGTACACAGAGAAAGAATAGGAAGCCATGGGCACACTTTGCAACCAGCGGAACTCCTATTACATATGAGATGGTCTTGGTTGCACAGTTGAGAGGTAGAGAACAACCTGCTGAAGGTAGGAGAATTTGAACTCCTTATTCAATGTGTGCTCCCTCAGAGCATCTGAGATGTCTTGAGCAAATGGCTCAGTCTCTGCAACTTGAGTTCCTGTTCTGGGGGTGGGCTGATGAAACAGCACTCTTGTCTCTGCATTATCTGAGGCTTCTGCAAGACAGAGACAAAAGAAGCAAGTAAGAGGAAGATAAACATCTCTTCTAGCTCACTGTAGTGGCTGGACATTCTAAAATGCACCATCAAGAAGGTCTTTGTCCAGTCACACATCCATCACATCTTGGGCCTACCTCCTGAAGAGCATTAATAGTTTTCCTTCCTCTCACATTAAGCAAGGGCACCTTTGGTACTCCAATTCCCAGGTGACCAAAGGATATTGCTGGTTTTGCTCTTCAGTCTGCCACTGAGGTCACTTGGGTTTAGGATCAGAAGTCACCAGGTAAACTGTGTGCAGTATGAGTCCTCCATGGGAGCTAATGAATCCTGGGGAACCTGACATTAATAAAACCCTGCCAAGGACCTGACTTCTGTCCCTAAAAAAACTTCAGGATTTCAGTGAGCTCTTTTTCAATCAGTGTAAACTAGAGAAAATCTTATTTTGTAAGTACATATCTGTGCACAGTAGACAGGGAGTGAGAATAACAATTCTTTAATAACTGACGTTTACAGGCTAGTAACATTCTTGCGACTCTAAAAATGCTTCATAAATTTTGTAAGTTAGAAGGATGCAAGTATTTAGATTCAGCACCCTGGCAAACACGGGAAAGTTGAAAAGCCAAACACTCTAGCTCAGGCCAGTTTTACAAAATGCCAAATAAAAGCCTTCTGTAAATTTAATAACTGCTTCTTCATGCCTTCAACATGAACTCAGAGGCGTTGGATCCTGGTTTAGACTGTGATGGGAGGACAGATTTTCAAACTGATCCTTGCGTGTGGAGGCACGTAGCCAGACTCTTTGAGATCAGGGTTAAAGTAAGTAAGTTAGTTTGCATTTACCGTAGGCTTGCAGCTATACACTGGAGAACTTCCCTGCAAGTCAGCTGATGGGTGACAACTCACAGGGCTGCTTGGACCTGACTGTGGGGCCAGCCCTGCCAGTATGAGGTTCGTGGAAACCCACCTATAAGTACCATGGGGGAGGTGGGGCGATGGCAACATATACTGTGCCCAGAGAAAAGCTCCTGCCCCTGCTCTCTACCTACGCTTAATAGTACCTTCAAGAAACGCAAAAAAAAATTTCTGTTTTGCCACTTAAAGCAGGATGAAATATTATTAATGTATCAAATGTTAGATACGTACTGAATTATTTGTTCCTATTCAAATCAGCAAATATGCATGTTGACCGTGTCACCAGATATTCAGTAACAGCAATGATGGATTCTTGTTTGTGGAGAATTGATTCTGTAGGATTTCTGATGAGCAAATCTGGAGCTGTGCAGCTGGATGCATGATAAATGTCAGCACAGCACTGCACATAACTTCCCTGCAAAAGTTTCATTTAATCTGTTGCTTTTAGGACATGTAAGAATATCTCCATTTGGCTCTCTTTTCAAAAAGTATACTTTGTCAGGGAGTTTCTAGTAGTACCTTAAAGCATTTTCAAGGAAGAATATCTTCATGAATCAAAGGTTTACATGCAATTTTTTTCATATCTTTAAACCTTTTTTGTTTCTTTATATTATTATTATTACTATTATTAGTAGTAAAATAGCATTTCTCTTACCTTCCTTCTTTCTTTCCCTCCCCTCCAGTTTCTTTTCTATTTTCTCCCCCCTCCTGCACTAGTAAAAGGAAAAGAAGGGAACACCACTTCTTGGTGAATACTCTTCCAAACACCTTCCAGTTATTATGGCTTGAATTGATGATCAACTGTCGGTTGTCCACTCTCTGCATCCTGTTTCTGCCTTTATTTCTTGTTATATGGTAAGTCTGTGTTGTGAGTCATCTGAGGCAGTACAGGCGGAACTTTCAAAAGTGATAGGTCCTAGTCTTTGGTTTAGTAAGAAACAAAAAGCACTCAGGGCCTGAGGACCTAGTGCCGTCATAAATTGTAAGAGAATCCCCTCTGCACAGGGAGTTGAAAACACCATATGTCGCCTCCCTGTATTTGTCCTAGTGTTTATTTCTTTAGGGTTTGGGTTTTTTTCAGGAGCTGAAAAGGCTTGTAGTATTACTAGGTAACTGAATTAATGGAAAATTGTCAGCTTGTTTATACAATGAGTCTAACGAAGCCTATCCACCTCATGTGATTTCTGTAAAGAAGTAAATCAGAAAAGACATAGAAAAGAACAGCAACAACATAGCACAAACGTGCATTCCATAATGCTGGGGTCAAAACTAGAGATCCATCATTTGGAAGTGGCTTAGTGGGAAACTCCAGCCTATAGTCTGTAACCCATGGAGCAAGTTGTATTTGTGATGGAAACCATATTGCTAATGGAAAGCCCTCTTCACTAAGCATGGCACAAAATGGGAACACTGGTCTGCACCTGTAATAAGTTAGGGAGATGGGAGAAGAAAAACAGGTAGCCTGGATATCTGGATGGACTTGGACAAAACCATGGGTCACGCAGAAGTTAAGCAGACCTGAACATCACTGTCATTCTGCATTAGATCTTAGTTACTGCAAAACATCAGTGGTGTAGTTCAAATTTTAAAAAATCAGTCAGCTTTAAATGTGATGAAAGTGCACTATCTTTCCTCAATGTCTGCAAGTTTTATTGTTGTTTTAAGATGAAGGGTGCAGTTCAGTGCAGGAATTCCCTTTCCCCAAAATCTCTAAGATTTCCATAGTTCAGCAAAGTTGCCTGAGCAGTTTCTGCTACTCGTTTCTCCTGTTGACCTCAGCAGCACAGTTTGTTTCCCCCAGCTTTGTCCATACGGCAGATTTCCAGGTGGTGTCCGCTTCATTTCCTTTGCAGGCAAACGGGCACATCTGATCTCTGTGCTCCTTACTTCTGGAAACCAGGGTATGGGGGCATCCCACACTAGTAGTGAGGAAATGCCCTTAATATTGAGCACCTTAATGCATGCATTCTCTGCTGTGGCCAGTGCTACAGCAGTGCTGAGGTGCCTTAGACCCAAGTGATTGGTGAGCTCAGCTGTAGGAGCACTCAGACCTCAGAGACACTGATTCTGAGGTAGTTACCAACCCAAATAGTGCCAACTCCACTGGCAAGCTGGCCAACAATGCCACTTGTGGTTTTCCTTTCTCTTCTCAAGCAGGAAATTCTGGCAGAGATTATTTGTGAGGTGGGATAATCAGAAGACAACACTTCTTATTTATTAATGTGATTCTGCTGCACTTGGTCTGATCTCTATCACTCAGTGATGGAATCAAGGGTGGCTCTGCCAGTCCAGTCCATCCCTTTGGGCAAAGCAGGTTTCACCCAGCCTGTTTTTTGACTTCCAGGCTCATGACATGCCTATTACAGGTTCTGACCCTTGCAAATGTCTTTCCTGCTGACAATACATACGCACTAATAATAGACAATGCAATATTTTTTTCCCATTTGTAGTGATTCAGGACTTTTGTAGCTACTTCAGAGTTAACTGGGTTTAGTACCAGAAGCTGTAGGCTCTTTGGACACTGGAGTTACTTTGAAAAGACCCTTTTCAATGGGTAGATCGTTTGAGACAAAATAATTGACAAAAAAGTTTGGAATGTAAATGAATGTTGCTGTTTCAATTTTGCTTTTGAAAGTTATCAACTTCTGACATCTTCCTGCTGAATGTTAGAAGATGGATGATCCTGGGGTATGATTTTCCTTTTTTCTCTCTCTCTTTCTGCAAGCTTTTACAATATCCTCAACTTCAAAAATAAATAAAATCAGAGATCAGAAGAAAAAGCAATTTAGCTGCTTTCTGCCTCTGACAAAGAAGATAACAAGCAAATAAACAAACAAAACCCCCTCCAAAATCTTCAAATCTGAAGATGGGGGAAAACAAGGAAAACTTTTGAGGAGTCCCTTGAACACGTACATTTAGTCCTGAACAATCACAACTGGAGAAAACTATTCATACTCTTGAAGGTGTACTATCTGGAAGATTTGGAAAATGTGATCTTTTTTTTTTTCTTTGAATCTTGCAAAAGGATAAAGAAATGACATTTCATAACCTTAATGATCATTTCAGAATTTGAACTTTTTTTTTTTTTTTTTTTTTTTTTAATATTGGTGTTGCGCATTTCTCCTGCCGTGCTTAGTCTCAGCACTCACTTGGTAATTCTACAGGTTTCTCTTGGTGTTGGCTTATCCAGTGTACGGTGGAGTACCTGGTTATCTCTACCCTTATTCTTTTTCTGCTCCTGTGAAGCCCAAACCTAGGAGTAGCTACTCATTCTTGAAAGGATTTTACAGAAATGATGGTTGTGACAGACATTAGAACAAGGGGTAACAGCCAGAAACTGTTTCTGGAAGCTCAGGTTTGACAGTAAGAAAAATAACCTGCCCCAGGGTGGTGCAGCCACCCAGAAATATGGGAGATGTCTACCCTTGGAGGTTTCCAAAGTCTCTTACCACCATGTGTGTCATGCTGTGGGTCAGAGGGATGGGATTAGGCAGTGCAGGCCAGGAATATGCAGTGTGGTTTGCAGCCATGGAAACACATCCATCCACGCAAGGCCCAGCTGTTGATGGCAAAGTTGCTGTATTCTGCCACTGAGAAATTGCCCAGGCACCACTGAACACTGAACAGTCTCCCTCTGTTCCCTGCACACACTGGTAGGCTTTCCCAAAACTGTACTCCTCCCTGAGCTGGTACTTTCTAGACTAATGCAGACAGTGACAGCAGCTCCTCCTCACCACTGTTAGGCTGAACCAAGGTCTTCTTGTGTCCCTTGTGCAGTGGGCTTCCCGTCCCCATGCAAACCAGCAACTTGCTCTTTACTGGGTGCCTGATGAGGCTGTAAGCAATGTGACCTGTCTGTGTGCGGGGACACTAATAGGTGTGTATGGAAAACAGCTAGCGTGATCCACTCACCCTTTTCACACCTGTGTCGGAAAGCGTGCATCTGACTATACAGCCAGACTTCAGGCACGGAGCTCCCTTCCTGTAGGAGCTGTGCGTATTAGTACCTAAAACCACGTTGCAATTTGTGCCACCAAACTCCCTCCTCTCCTCTCAGTTTTTATCACCCCAAGCTTTGAAGTCATCGTGATCTTTCTGCTTTCCCTCTGATGCACTGCAGCAGCCTCCAGCTTTGTATCATCATCAGTCGACCACAGCAGCTTATGGGCCAAGGTCACTAATGACTAATAAGCTGTCTTGTGGCACCAGCTCAAACGTTTTTCTGCTTTGTCTTGGCTTATGTTTGCAGTGGCTCTGAGACTCATTATTCACTATGGAGCTTTGCACTGTGGGGTGGAGGACAAAAGGGGGGAATGGCAGGGGATTTGCAGAGAGCTAGCACTGGCTCATGCCCTTGCTGGCTTTGCTCCCTGCCTTGGGCAAGGAAAATGCAGGTGCAACACAAGCTTTGTGGATGTGCGATGTGGCCTGAAGCACTGTCCATGCCACCCAAGCACGGGCACTAAACTAGTAAGCCCCACAGCCCCTTGTCCTGTGATAACTGAGTACAGAAGCTGAGAGCACCTGCAAATCTGGGGTGTCTCAGACACAAAGGACAGATAGGAGTAGCTGAAATTAAAAAAACCCACCAGTTTTCTACAAATGATTTAAGGAAGTCCAATCAAAGCGGCATCACCCACTCAGGCCAAACCCAAATGTAGTTGCTATTTGGGAGTTATTTCCAGCTACTAACAACCTTGACAGGTAGCAGATTATTAGGCTAATGGTCTCTGCTGCTTTATGAGCTGTCAGTCCCCTGTACTGTTCCTTAGTCCCTGGAAAGTGGCTGCATCTCCACTGAAGGTAAGAGAAGTGACTAAGAAGCCCTAGATCCCGCATGGGCAGAGGTCTGAGAGTTATAAACTGAGGCAAGCCTAACACCAGTTCCTTCTGCAGCACCAGAAATGCATTTAGTCCTTCTCAGAAAAATCCAACACCACTCACTCCATGGACCTCAGAGCAGTTTGAGACCACAGATTGGACTAGCAAGGGCATTGGTGCCACCTCCACATTCACTGCTCTGTGGTGTCAAACCCATTCATAGAGTAAGCTGGAAGGATATGTCCACACATCAGGGAAAAGAATATTCAGGAGCCCAACATCTCTTTGTCTTTCTTCACCCATGGCTATGATGGTCTTTTGTCCATGGGTTAAAGGAGTAAAATGCAGCAGAAAGGCCACTCTAACCTCTGTTCTGTTGAAATAAATTTTCTGCTGAAAGGCAAGCTAACAAAGACTCAAAGCAGTGATGTTAGTGCTCAGAGGTCTGAGCCCCAGGTTATAATGGCACTGCTGTACTGATCTTGCAGAGAGGGTTGGTTTGTTAGTAGACAGGATTGGGTATTGCTTCAGAATGATTTGCTCCCATATTTGCCAGAAGTTCTGGCAGCTGCTTGGAGAAATCAAACAGGCAGCAATTCCTCTGTGATCAGGACTTCCCTGGGGCAGGGCAGGACTCCATCCTCTGCACTTCAGTTCTTTTTCCTGCTGTGCAGGAGAATTTTGGAGCAGCAGTGCCCCATATTTGAAAACTCACGATGTACACTACTTTTCGCCTTCTACCTAAGATGGGTACCTTGGCCAGCCAAGACAAACCAAATTTTGTCCTGCTTTGATGTAACAAGATGCACAGGCTAAAATACTAAGGCCAAGCTGATGGTCTTGGCTGCAAACCACTTGAAATTTCCAGGAGCTTGTAGATATTGCAAGTAGATACCATGTTCTCCCATTGCTCATCTTTCTGTGTAACGCTAGTCATTTTCTCATCTTGTTTGGCCTCCAGAATTATGACAGCATGTGGGACATTAAAGCTGAGCTTGAAATCAATGCACTTCAGAGGTCTTTCTAGGACTTGCATAACATGAGGGAAAACTGTTGAAATGGAATTTTGCTTAATTTCCATATTACAGGAGCTGTTTTCCACAGTCTTTTAAGTGAAACTGCAGGATTTCAGGGTGAATTGTTGTGATGGTTTGACTCTGGCTAAATGCCAGGTATCCACCAAGTCGCTCTATCACTTCCCCCCCCCCCTTCCCTTTGTTTTCTCAACAGGGTAAAGAGGGTAAAGAAGATAAACTAACCCTTGTGGGTGAAACAAAAGCAGTTTTAATATAAGCAAAGCAAAGCAAAAGTCCGCGCGCGGAAGAAAAAGCAAACAGATTTATTCTCTACTTCCCATGAAGAGGCGATGTCGGGCCTTCTCAGGAAGCAGGGCTCCAATACGCGTAGTAGTTGCCTCGGAGGACCAAGGGTGACCCCCCCCCCTTCCTCCTTTCTCCCAGCTTTATACTGAGCAGACGTCATATGGTATGGAATATCCCTTTGGTCGGTTTGGGTCAGCTGTCCTGGCTGTGTCCCCTCCCAAGATCTTGCCCACCCCGTCCCACTGGGGAAAATATCAGAAAGAGCCTTGGTGCTGTGTAAGCACTGCTCAGCAGCAGCCACAACACCAGGGTGCTATCAACACCCTGCAGCTCCCAGCATAAACCACAGCACCGTGAGGGCTGCTATAGGGGAAAACCGATTCCAGTTCAGCCAGACCCAATACAGTCTCCACCCCTTATTCCATACCATTTACGTTATGCCCAGGTCCCACATAATATTCATTTATCTATTCCATAAGCTTTCTTCACTTCTTCAGATGTTCAGTGTCTTGGCTTCCATCTGTCAAGATAGATGCTCAGGACAGAAGTATGCTTGACCGTTGGACTCCAGCACCGGCTAGGTTTGGGTCGTCATTGCACGTGTCTGGTTCACTCTTCATCGTTCCTACTTCCTCCATCACTTCCTGCAACATACAACTCATCCCACAGATTACTTTCCCCCAAGGTTAAATGTCCTTGAGGCACACACTGAGTAGTCCCATCCTCCCGCATTACCCACCAAGTACATCCAGGTCCCTGGGCAAAGACAATCCCACGAGTGGGCTTGCCTTTTCCCAAGGGAGGAGCAATCCACACTGCCTTCCCCAGCCACCTCCCTGTGTGTACTACAGGGACCTTATCTCCTCCCACAGTATGAAGGGGGTTTGTTTGGGCAGGCCCAGGACGGTTAACAGATCCTCTGGTATTAATTAGCCAAGTGGCTTCTGCTAAATTTATATCCCAATGCTTCCATCCCCCATTGTCCAATGCTCTCAACATAGTCTTCAACAGTCCATTATATCTTTCAATCTTTCCAGACGCTTGTGGGTAATAAGGGATGTGATACACCCACTCAATGCCGTGTTTCTTTGCCCAGGAGTTTATAAGATTATTTCGAAAATGGGTCCCGTTGTCTGACTCGATTCTTTCAGGAGTACCATGTCGCCATAAAATTTGCCTTTCAAGACCCAAGATGGTATTTCGGGCAGTGGCATGATTTACAGGGTACGTTTCTAGCCAACCCATAGTTGCTTCTACCATGGTGAGTATGTAGCGCTTGCCTTGGCGTGTTCGTGGCAGTGGTCCAATAGAGTCAACCTGCCAGGCCTCACCGTATTGAAAACTCAGCCATCGCCCTCTGTTCCAGGGAGACTTTGCTCGTGTGGCTCGCTTGATTGCAGCACATGTTTCACATTCGTGAGTGACCTGGGAGATGGCCTCCATGGTCAGGTCCACCCCTCGATCACGAGCCCATCTGTACGTTGCATCTCTGCCAAGATGCCCTGATGTTTCATGGGCCCATCGAGCTACAAACAGCTCACCCTTACGCTCCCAGTCCAGGTCCAGCCGAGCTACTTCAATTTTGGCAGCTTTGTCTGCTTGCTCATTGTTTTGGTGTTCTTCAGTGGCACGCCTTTTGGGCACATGAGCATCTACATGACGCACCTTTAGAGCCACGTTTTCCACTCGGGCAGCGATGTCCTGCCACAATGCAGCAGCCCAGATGGGTTTACCTTTGCGCTGCCAATTGGTCTTCTTCCACTCCTGTAGCCACCCCCACAGGGCATTAGCCACCATCCAGGAGTCCGTGTAGAGATATAATACTGGCCACTTTTCCCGTTCAGCAATCTTTAGGGCAAGTTGGATCGCTTTTACTTCTGCGAACTGACTTGACTCTCCTTCTCCTTCAGTGGCCTCAACGACTTGTCTTGTGGGACTCCACACAGCAGCTTTCCACTTCCGATGGCTTCCTACCACACGACAGGATCCATCAGTAAAGAGAGCATAACACCTCTCATCTTCTGGTAACTCGTTATATGGCGGTGCCTCTTGGGCACGAGCCACCTCCTCAGGCCGCACTCCAAAATCTCTACCTTCTGGCCAGTCTATGATCTCTTCCAGGATCCCTGGATGGTTGGGTTTCCCCAGTCGAGCCCGTTGCGTGATTAACGCGACCCATTTACTCCAGGTAGCACTGGTTGCATGGTGTGTGGAAGGGATGTTTCCTTTGAACATCCAATGTAATACAGGCAGCCGTGGTGCCAAGAGGAGCTGTGCTTCTGTACCAACAACTTCTGAAGCAGCTCGAATCCCCTCATATGCTGCCAGTATCTCCTTTTCAGTCGGAGTGTAGTGGGCTTCTGATCCTCGATATCCCTGGCTCCAAAATCCTAATGGTCGACCTCGAGTTTCACCTGGTATCTTCTGCCAGAGGCTCCATGTGAGTCCGTGCTCCCCAGTTGATGTGTAAAGTATATTTTGCACAGCTGGTCCTGTCCGAACAGGCCCAAGAGCTACCGCTCGAGCTATCTCTTGTTTGATGTGCTCAAAGGCTTGTTGCTGCTCAGGACCCCACTGAAAATTGTTCTTCTTTCGGGTCACTTGATAGAGAGGGCTCACAAGCTGACTGTAACCTGGAATATGCATCCTCCAAAATCCCACAAGTCCTAGGAAAGCTTGTGTTTTCTTCTTGTTGGTCGGTGGAGACATAGTTGCTATCTTGTTGACAACATCCAATGGCACATGACGGCGTCCATCTTGCCATTTTATTCCCAAGAACTGAATTTCTCGTGCTGGTCCCTTGACCTTGCTTTTCTTTATGGCAAACCCAGCTCTCAGAAGAATCTCAATTACTCTTTGTCCTTTCTTGAACACTTCTTCTGCCTCGTTGCCCCACACAATGATGTCATCAATGTATTGTAGATGTTCAGGGGCATCACCCTTTTCCAGTGCAGTTTGAATTAGTCCATGACAAATAGTGGGGCTGTGCTTCCACCCCTGGGGCAGTCGATTCCAGGTATACTGGACACCCCTCCACGTGAAAGCAAACTGTGGCCTGCACTCTTCTGCCAAAGGAATTGAAAAGAATGCATTGGCAATGTCAATTGTGGCGTACCACTTGGCTGCCTTTGACTCCAGTTCATACTGGAGCTCTAACATATCTGGTACAGCAGCACTCAGTGGTGGCGTCACTTCATTCAGGCCACGATAGTCTACTGTTAACCTCCACCCTCCGTCAGACTTTCGCACTGGCCATATTGGGCTATTAAAAGGCGAATGTGTCTTACTGATGACACCTTGGTTCTCCAGTTGACGAATCAATTCTTGGATGGGAGCCAGAGAGTCTCGGTTTGTACGATACTGCCGTCGGTGCACGGTCCTCATAGCAATTGGCACCTGTTGTTCTTCAACTTGCAACAGTCCCACAACAAAAGGATCTTCTGAGAGGCCAGGCAGATTAGACAACTGTTTTACCTTTTCTGTATTCACACTGGCCACACCAAAAGCCCATCGGTATCCTTTTGGGTCTTTGAAGTATCCCCTCTTGAGATAGTCAATGCCCAAGATGCAAGGGGCTTCTGGGCCAGTTACAATGGGATGTTTTTCCCACTTGTCCCCAGTCAAGCTAACCTCGGCCTCCAATACTGATAGTTCTTGACAGCCCCCTGTCACTCCTGAGATCCAGATAGGTTCTGCCCCTCTATAACTTGACGGCATTAGTGTACATTGTGCCCCGGTGTCAATTAAAGCCTGGTACTTCTGTGGATTTGATGTGCCAGGCCATCGAATCCACACTGTCCAATACACCCGATCATCCCTTTCCTCCTCCTGGCTGGAGGCAGGGGCCCTCTATTCCTGTTCTTGGTCGGAGTACTCACTGTCTGACTCTTGCTGTGCCAGGCTGGAGGTTCCTTCTTCAGGATCAAGGGAGGTGATCTCAGTCTTTCTGTATCTGGGAGATCGCTGGTTACTTCCTTGTGGTTTTACACCAGCTACATTAGCAACCTTCTTAGATGTCTTCTTGTTGGCAGGGGTCTTTCCTCGCAATTCATGTACACGTGCTTCCAACTTAAAGGTGGGTTGACCATCCCACTTCCTCATGTCCTCCCCCTGGTCGCGCAGGAAGAACCAGAGTTCGCCACGTGTCATGCGCCTTGGCTTTCCTTTCCCCCTGATTGGGACAGAAGAGAAATGATTTCTTGGGGAGCTCCTAACATCCAGGGCACTCGCCCGTAGAGATGAGGAGGTACCAAGACTCTCTTCAAAGTTCTGAAGCCAGGAAGAGACTGCCTCCACAGCTGGCGTACATCTTAGTCCTTCTCCTGCATCCATTTCTGGGTAGTGCATCGCGGCCAAGCCGGCAGAATACGAGGATGGCGCACCTTTAATCACCTTCCTCCACATGGCCCGTGTGCATGGGACATCCTCTGGATTTTTAGGGGCTTCATCATTATCTGGATCACCATAGATGACTTCCAGCACTGCTAATTCTCTCAGGTACTGGACACCTTCATCTGCAGTAGCCCACTTCCCTGGGGTGTGGTCCATAAGATCTTCCTTAAAAGGATACCTTGCTTTAACACTTGAAAGGAGCCGTCTCCACAGACTGCAAATTACTGTCTCCTTTCCAATTCCCCTTTCAATTCCTCGATTTCTAGCAAGGGAACCCAGCTGTTGGGCTTCCTTACCTTCCAGCTGTTGAGCATCTGCCCCATTATCCCAGCATCGCAGCAGCCAGGCAGCGATCCGCTCACCCGGCTGGCGGCAGTAGTCTTTCCGCAGATCTCGCAGTTCTGATGACGTCAGGGACCGGGTAGTTTCTGCCTCCTGTTTCAGTTCTGTTATTCCCTCTTCTGATACCTTTGCTGAAGGACCAGCTTCTTCCTCCTCTTTCTCCTCCCTTATTAATCGAGGGTATGGGCCTGTTGTTCTCCTTGTCCATTGTTTCTTTTTTACTACTGGGGCAATCTCTGTTGTTGTTATTGTTTGAGTTCCCATGCCAACCACAGCCCTTTGAGAGTGCTGAACTGCAGCTCGATAAGCACAGGCCAGGCCCCAGTACAGCGCTAGAAGTTGCTGATTCTCATTGGGATAGGCAAGACACCCCTCTATCAGGTGATGTGTCAATTTTGTGGGGTTGCTTGCCTGTTCAGGGGTGAGATCCCAGGCTACAGGAGGTGATAACCGTCCTAGGAATCTGCCCAACTCCTTCCACTCTCCCTGCCACCCAGGAACAGGCCGCCTCAGAGCACATTTTGGCACCGATTCACTCAAAATTTGCGTTCTCTTACACCAAGGGCATACCGAGCTCCACACAACCCACAACAGGCGAACAGCATTAATAAAGAGTATCAATGAACTAACATAAGGATGACTAAGTACCTCGGGAGCCTGCAAAATAAAACCACTCATGATGTTCCCGATTCCTTGCAGCATGTTCCCAAGCTTAACAAAATAAAGATAAGCAGCGCAATAAACAAGCCCGTGACCAGCACAAGAGCTTGTTGCTTAATAACTACTATAGCTACAGCACATTTAATATAAAACTGCCGTTGTTTTGCCCCACGTTGGGCGCCAGAATAGACTGTGATGGTTTGACTCTGGCTAAATGCCAGGTATCCACCAAGTCGCTCTATCACTTCCCCCCCCCCCTTCCCTTTGTTTTCTCAACAGGGTAAAGAGGGGAAAGAAGATAAACTAACCCTTGTGGGTGAAACAAAAGCAGTTTTAATATAAGCAAAGCAAAGCAAAAGTCCGCGCGCGGAAGCAAAAGCAAACAGATTTATTCTCTACTTCCCACGAAGAGGCGATGTCGGGCCTTCTCAGGAAGCAGGGCTCCAATACGCGTAGTAGTTGCCTCGGAGGACCAAGGGTGACCCCCCCCCCCTTCCTCCTTTCTCCCAGCTTTATACTGAGCAGACGTCATATGGTATGGAATATCCCTTTGGTCGGTTTGGGTCAGCTGTCCTGGCTGTGTCCCCTCCCAAGATCTTGCCCACCCCGTCCCACTGGGGAAAATATCAGAAAGAGCCTTGGTGCTGTGTAAGCACTGCTCAGCAGCAGCCACAACACCAGGGTGCTATCAACACCCTGCAGCTCCCAGCATAAACCACAGCACCGTGAGGGCTGCTGTAGGGGAGAACCGATTCCAGTTCAGCCAGACCCAATACAATTGTTTAATAACTTTTAAGAAAAAAACCCAAAAAGTCAGTTATTTTCTAAAGAAATATTGGATTTGCAACAGCATGGAGGGATATATTCCAAAATGTGTCATTTGGAGGAATGGGGAATCCTCTCTCTTTCTCTCTCAATTTGGTTTGGTTTGGGTTTTTTTCTGAAAAAAATTGAACCGTGTGCCCACAAGGGAGTTGTGGATTGATTTTCCTCATGTTCCCATTCTTCTCCTTGATCCTGATATTTTGTTCAGATTGTACTTATCATTACGTGCCATCTTCCCAATACCAGTGGCAAAACTGATGCATGGTGTCAGTTTGGAGGCTGAGTTTGCAGACCACTGCAAGCTCTTGAGACACTGAAGTAACATTGCCAAATGGAAACATCCCTGGCTTTGACTAAAATGATCCTTATGCAAGCCAAGACAGTTTCAAAAGGAATTACAGTCATAGGGAACTGACTATGTGCCAGTGTGCTGTTTTAGACCACTGTGATGGAGGTTGGAGGGGAATCTCCTTAGGAAATCAAGCTCCTTCAGAAAGAGAGGCTCATACCTTCTGAGCCTATGAAACCTGCTGATGTTTGGGTTTCTTTAGACCAGGATTTAAATTTTAAAACGGAAAAAAAAAAAAAAAAAAAAAAAAAAAAAAAAAGAGCTTGTGGCTTGGTGCAATTTGCAGCTAATTGGACCTTCTCAAATAGCAAGTGAATAAGCAAAAGGTCAGAGAAAGCAGAACTTGTTTCTTGTGTAATAACAAGAACCATTGTGGGATAACACAGTCCTCTCCTGTTCCAAATGATGACTTAGTCCTGGTTTGGCACAAACCTGCATCCTTCACTGGCAATTAATTTGCCTCTTAAAAGAGGGTGGCTGACCCCAGCTATTGTGGGCCATATGTTTTGGATCCCTGTGCTTCCTTCAAGCACAGAAGGAATGTGCATATGGCTTGTCTGTCTGCCTGGCAGCTCTTTGTTATCTGTTTGAGTGGAAAGGCAGCATGGAGGTGCCTAGCAGAGCCGGCGATACTGACAAGGATCACTACACCTGCAAGGATCACTGTCCCTGCACAGCAAATCCAGTTGAACTACCAACAAACTCTGAGCTTTGAGCAAGGAGGGCAGGACTTGAGCTTTGCTGTCACGCTAATTATGATGGCTGCTTCCTTTTAAGTGGTGTTCGTACAGACAGGTTTCCATTCTGCTGCTGCTGTGCATGCTCTGCATATTTAAATGAGCCTTGCTGGACCCCTCTGCAAGTCTGCTGACAAACTCGTTGCTCTCCCTCCTTCACAAATTGGTGCAGAGACTGACTTGCTGTGAACCCTCTCTGCGTGGGATAAGCAGGCACTAGCCATGGTGAGAACGAATAAGTTCTTGAGCAGATGAGACCACATGTTTCCAGGATGATAAAGAGAGCTGTGATTTTTTCCCCATGAGATTCCATTATAACACAGAAGAGTGGAGGACTTGTGCTCTATGGTGGATTAGTGTGGAATCTGTACAAAAGGCTTTATCTAGTCCTCTTTCCTCTCTAGACCCAACCGGTAAAGCATCTGTGTGTG